>NW_021940744.1:655314-674413 GCF_001715985.3 Manacus vitellinus | reverse complement strand
CTGGCCCTGCACAGACACCCCAACAATCCCACCCTGTCCCTCAGAGCGTTGTCCAAACCCTCCTGGAGCTCTGGCAGCCTTGGGGCTGTGCCCACTGCCCTGGGGAGCCTGGGCAGTGCCAACCACCCTCTGGGGGAAGAGCCTTTTCCTGAGATCCAATCTGACCCTGCCCACATGGCTCCAGCCATTCCCTGGGTGCTGTCCCTGCTCACACAGAGCAGAGCTCAGTGCCTGTCCCTCCACTGCCCCTCGGGAGGAGCTGCAGGCCCCCATGAGCTCTGACCTCAGTCTTCGAGCTGAACAGACCAAGTGCCCTCAGCCGCTCCTCATATGACTTCCACTCCAGACCCTTCACCATCCTCAAGGCCCTCCTTTGGATGCTCTCTAGTAGCTTAATATCCTTATTTTTTTCCATATTGCTCATAGATGAGCCCCTATGAGCCATGACCATCTCTGTAGAAGCTCCAGCTGCAGGCACTTGTGTGCTGATATGAGAATCTCAAAACACCCTAAAAAAACCACTTAGTTATCTGCTGAGCTGTCTTTAATTACCTGCTTCTTGGGGCTTACAAATTAAAATAGAGGTGATTCAAGTGTGCAAATTCCTGTGCAAGGCAATGAAAACGCTAAGAATTGACCCAGAGAGCTGAGATCTCCCAAAGCCCAACAGTAATCTCCAGCATATTAATGTTTTTATGTACACAAGTGTTAGTGCTGATGACCTGAGCAGCAGTGCAGGTTCACAGGCTGTTAGCACAAGCAGCTGTTAAGATGAGGCACCGTATGAAAGCAAGGAACATTATTTTAAGCTACGAAACCACGACCGAGCTGTGTGGTCACGGGTGACCTGATCTGCTCACTTGCAGGCTGTGCATTTAGTTTACTTGTGTGATCCTGAAGTGACCCTGAATACGCTGAGGCACACACAGGCTTTAATAACCTGACTCAAACATATTGTACCATACAAATCAAAGTCTAGATTTCCCAAAGTCCCTTGGCTTCTCCTGTAAAACTGCACAGAGCATTCTGAATGCTTTACATTTTGCTAACCGCTTTTCCACGTCATAATTTTAAGGTGCAGAAACCAGAGCGTGAGTTGAATCCCTTGTAGCCAGCCCTGCAGGTGTGTGAACAGCTTCTGAACAAGTTGCTATTGAACAGGACCAACGTATCAGTACATGAAAAGGGATATCTGGCTACAAGGACTACAACACCAAAGCCAAATAATTATTCTGAAATAAAGGTTTTTTCACAGTACCATGTTCTGGTGCTACAGTAAGTGCACTACCATCACTTTGGGTGGCAATCACCAAACAATAACTGTTACTTCTATTTCTTTAATAAAAAGAAAACAGCAGTGAGTTAATGAAGTAGGAAGGAGCTCATGTATTGATTCAATTTGGCAATCATGGCAGTCATCTGAAACAATCAAGTTTCAGACTGAATCCTTAGGGAACACCTTATGGAGAGACAAGCTCGGGACTTGCCATTCAAGGCAGGGCACAGCACTCTCAGGGATGATGTTCCTGAATCCTTTTGGCCACTGACAAGTGACAGAGAGAAGCTCTGTCAAGAGGGAGCACCAGATGACCTCATCCAGTTTAGCAAGGAGCAAGAAACTACTCTTTTTATTCATTAGATTTGCCATTAGTCCTGCACAGAGTTAGAGTCTTTTCCAAAATATTTTTCCTGAGATACAGTGCCCAGACTTCAGAATTATTGAATTGTTTAGGTTAGAAACAGCCTCTAAGATCACCGAGTCCAACCATGTCACAGTGAAAGGTTACAGGAGGGACAGTAATCAGGCATTCTATTGATAACTGTCTCCCTTGGGAAAAGGATATTTCAAGGCCCCTAAAAATCTGCCTTATATCCAAACACTGATTATTTGACATTGAAAAGGGGGGAAAGCATATGTAACATTTAACTTCCATTTCGTTGCATTCTGATTCCATTATACAGTGTTCAACCACTTATTTGAGACCAAGAGACAGGGTTAGAAAGCACAGGAAAACACGAAGACAAAGCAGGCTCTGATTCATCTAAAAGATGTTCTCTTAAGGTTTCAAGGACAGAAGGAAGTATGAAACTAATAAGACAAGTCTGCAGCTCAATTTAGCAGAACTGCTGGGTTGCTCTCTTAGCAGACTTTAATCACAAAACCGATCTACACCAAGGAAGCACACGGTCAATGCTGTGTTAAGCATTGGTTCTTTCCAAATCATGTTCACATGCAATAACTACATTCCAGCCATAATCAAGCTCTGTGCCTGCCCTTTCTACTGAATCAGAATTGTTCCTCTAACACATCTGAGCATTCCTTCCCCCTCGCAACAAGAGAGAAACACAAATCCACTTGTGAATGCAACCTTACACTTCTCACAGTGAAATGTTATATAAGAAAATACTTTGAGGTCTGGAAAGTTCTCAAACTGCAGATCATTGACCACTTACAGCCCAACAAGAACGGGCCGACTGTCCACAGAGAAATAAGTCAGTTGCAGAGTGATGATTTTTCCTTGTTTTCAGCTGTTGCTACAGCTGGCACGCAGATGCTTTCATGAGGAGACAAAGCAAAAGACCTATAAAGCAGCTGGAAGTAAAGAAAAGCTCATCTGACTGCCTCTGCTTGGGGCCTGGCAGGAGGGGAGAAGGAAGCACAAGTCAGAGATACCCAAATATGGAAAATACTTGGGAGAGCAAAAGAAAAGGACAAAGCAACCAGGTGATGTAAGAATGGTCCCAAGCTTCTCCAGGAGAGGAAGAGGTCATGCAGCCTGAAAGAAAAGAAGCCGTGTACCTGAGGGCTGCACGCAAGGTACCTTCACTGGGAAGGGATGCTCCCTGGGAGATGGGAAAGAAAAACACACCACTCTCTCCTTTTTTAAAAAAAATTTTATTGAAAAAGAAAAAAATAGGAAAAACACAAAAAGCTGTAAGTTCAGCCATGGTTTCAATGGTCCTTTCAATGGCAGTGCCAGCTCAAGCCATTTCCACTCCTTGGTGCTTGATTAGGCCAGGAGCCAGAACTGTTTGTGTGTTGGTTATGTGAGACATTTCCTAGTAACCGTGCCTTTGCAGTCAACATTTTTACAGTATTACCTTTCTTTCTGAAGCAATGCCACCTCAAGGGCACTACCTAAATGTTACTCGAGAAAAAAAGTTCCATGACACACTCTGTCTGTTCATCCCATAGGAAATATAAGAATCTATCATTTAGAATAAAGCCTGTCCAAAGAGACACACCTGCAATGGATGATACATTACAAGTGCACTGCTACAAAAGGAAATAAATACTGTTTCTATTAAGACTGTCTCATTAGTAGTTATTCATCTGTTTCCTATAAACCACATTTAGTTCTTGCTTTTCTTTATGCCACATGCCCTCAATTTGATAATTAACAGGTGCTGTGGGCTACAGTTCTGGAGAAAACTGACAAAAAATCATATGCAGATGAACCACAAAAGCTACAGAATGCAGACACTATAGAAACCCAAACACAAATCAGTTTTATATTGTGTTTGGCAGCAGACTCTGAACTGTAGCTTGGCTGCAGAGAGCTCTTTACCACAGAGACTATACAAGGTTCACCTGGGCCTGTTCCTTTCCGTTGTGAACACCTGAGTTCCAGCTTCTCACTCAATTACACAGTTAGTTTGTCAGGGAGTGCTTTAGAGCTGCTTAACATTCAGTGCACTGCTATCTCACCTGCGCTGAAGGTCCTTTATGGCACATACCTCCTGCAGGCATTTTCCTCCGCACGGGCAGTCTTTGCACATGCTGCTGTAGAGGGTAACAGAGGTGAGCCAGGTCCTCCATCTGCCTCATCTGGAGATAAAATAACGTGGATATTTATATTCTTTAAATGACTGAGGTGCAGTATCATTACATCTCAGCCAGTAAGAAAAGTTCTTGTAATCAAACATTCAATGTCAATTACAAACCACTAACTAATCAGAGCAAAAAAACCTGTTACATTATACACTATATCTGGGCTTCCACTGCCTGCAACCTTTGCAATCCTTGCTCCTGTGCAAAAGGGAAAACACTACTCTCCACTCACTCTGAACACTGTTGAAAGATGTGACAATGCAGCAACAGCTCAGTAAAGAACCAGACACACAAGTTCATCATAATCTGTCTTTGTTGACACCAGAACTAAACAGAAGCCTCCAAGTAATTGCAAATATTAACCAGATTCATTGTAAAATGCCAGAGGAAATGCACCAGAGCTCCCATACATAAAACTAAATTAATGATTCATAAGGCTGCATAATTAACAATGCTAAGTCAAAAAATTATGTAGTTAAAGAAGTACATCCAGCCTTCCCTGGCCCTCTCATTTCACATGTGATTGCAATTAGATAGGCATGCACTGTTTCACAGGCTGTGCTGTCCAGAGGGACATAATCTCAATCTGAGGGGCATATCTCCTCCAGGAACAGCGAGTCCCTGGACTCCCGTTGGGAAAGCCTTCAAAACAGCACTGCACAGGCACACAGCTGGGAAACTGCACCACCTGCTACAACATGTGGAGAAACAACAGGGTATGGTACTCCCCGAGCCTTTGACTCAAGAGGGGTTTAAGCAGTGCCAGTGTGCCTCAGAATCTGCTCTTATCCCTATCCCTACTCACACCTTATCCCTGCTCACTCTGCAGAAGCCTCTCTTGGCTCTTTGGAAATGACCTGTAGGAGCAGAGACTGCAGGTCGTAGAACTTGAGTTTCAGTTGCACATATCACAAAACACCCAGAAACTTTTCCTAGGCCATAAGTGCTTTGCGAGGTCTCCTGATCTCTTTCCAGCCCCACATGTCCCTGCAGTTTCAGAGCAATGTCTTTCTCCAATTTCATGCTGCAGAGCTCCTCAGTTGCTCACAGCAAATCCTCTCCATTGCACCCTTCAGCAGCTTTGAAGGAAGAAAAAACACCCTGGAGTACATGCTGAGAACACGGTTTTCTAAGGCTCATAACTCAGTCAAATCAAAGCCAAAACTAAGACACTTCATAGTTATGGCTATCTCAATGCCAAATTTTAGCCCACAGGCCTCGGCTACTCATGCCGCAGAGCTGTTCGAAAGAAGGCAGCAAAAAGTCTTTATGGAGGGGAAAAATAGTTTTCCACTCTGCTCATACTCACACATGGATGAAATGTTTTCACTCAAACTTTCCAAAAAATTCACCTTTGAGCGGGGGCCAAGAGCCTCATTTGAACAATTTTTAAGCTTTCTGCAAAGAATAAATACTTTAATAGTATAAAAAGGCATTGCTCAGTTACAAATGTGACTGTGGCTAGTTCTCCTGACATCAATTCCATTGTCATGGGATCAAAACCAACCTCGGTGCCTACGCAGAACTAATAAAAATTATTACTTCCTTCTCCAACAAAAAGTTGTGAAAGAGTGAAGAGAGAAAGCTAATATATCCAGCAAGCTTTATATCCCTGCAAGAACAGCGACACAAACAACAGCACCATAAGGGAACAGACCAATTTCATCTTCATACCAAAATCTTCATGTCACATATAAATCAAATGGCTCTCATATTCAAGTGTCACTCAAAAGATTGCCTTCACTGTGATTTAGATCTCTGTTTTTGCACCTAAGTAAGGTTTAATAATTAAATTGATCGTGCCACAAACACGTATTGGGTTGATTCAGCACAAAAAATTCTGGTTTTCCCTAATTGCTCTCTTGTCTCCGTAAACACGTTGATTCTCCATAAGAAGCTTCTTACTTTCAGTACATTGACAGACTTGTTACTTATATCATTGGCTAGTTGGTACTCAATCCTCCTCCTCATTCCCAAATTGCTTGCCATGGTTCCTGTTCTTTTCCAGCAAGCTTCAGGTTTCCAGAACAAGAAATTTAACTATTTGATTAAATGAGCTCTCAAAACTTCCCATTTACAAACACTGCTTTTTCCCTTCTGCCTTGTTTCATTTTGCCTTTGTTACAGATACACTGCACTTTTATGGCCCTGTTACAGTACACTTAAAGAGGATAAATCTCTGTTGGCTGTGAGGATTTTCATCTCCTTAACTCTGGCACTAGAGTATTTTTCATTTTTCCTCTTAAAAAAAGAAATATCTCCTCCCCAGAAGCCTGTATCACTCTGGTATCCTTTAATCCAAGCACTCCCCAGAGGACTCTGGGCTTAATAATTGTATTGGAGTCTCTGTTATTTAGGATACTGGGAGTACTCCCCACTCTATCTGGGCCTCCCATTCCTCTGAGCAGACCTTTGCCAGTGAGCTCTGTATTTATATCTAACTAGTTCAAAGCCCAAGGACTTTGTCCCTCCCACCCCTTGGGTTATAATAAGATGGCATGTCTTAAGTTTGACTCATTCCCTTCATGCATACTTAGTTTCCAGAAAGAATAAATGAAGAGTTTGAATTTAAATGCTGTTCCTAGAACAAATCCCAGTACTCAAATTTTCTGGACCTCTAAGATCAAACTAACAGGTATAAATTGATCACAAATCCTTGTATTACCATAATAATTTATCTTATTTGGATTTTTTATTATAAATGATCCATTTTAAACTTTAAAACTATGTTCCCTCTTTCTTGTGGGACATATTTCAAGATACTCAGAAGTTCCTAGATGCTGTTTTAAGAAAGCCTACTGAATGTCAGTCATATAAGAGAGATCTTCTGGAGGCTGAAGATGGTTGCACACCACAAACAGACTTCTCAGACAGTTCTAAAACAAATTCCTGGAAGCTTTCTGCTAACCCTACCTTTTTTCCAGCACTCAAGCAACAGTAAAAACAGAGTTATCATGGTTTTTTCCTCCTCTTCCTTGGGTTAAAAGGGAAATATTTGAAGAGAAGCAACAATTCAGCTTATCTACAGGTCTCTTGTTTCCTTTAATGCTGCATTCATCCTATCTGATTTCACCAAATCCTACAAAGATTTTATAGCCCTGCTACAGAACTCTTTTTTTGAGCTTTCTTTTGAACACTGTTTAGATTTGCAGGGAGGAGCCACGAACAAGAGAATTGTAAACAAAGATGTAACAATTAACTTTAGCAACAGATATACTGGTCCCTCTGCAACCACGTAATGTTTTTTTTGTTGTACATACACCTCAAACAATTAAAATTTCAGGGCTTTACTAACTACGACAGCCTTGAACACAGGAATCTCTAAATTAGAAAGGATATCTTTTGAGTGCAGTGCAATGAAATCCAGGTTTGGGGAGGCTGGGGCTTGGGGGGTTTGAGTTATTTTTCTGTTTGACTGGTTTTACCTCTTCCATCTCTAAAATATTCTGTAGTCACATACAACAATCTGTACACCAGCGACTTGCCATCTTCAGCTTCCTTGAATCTTCCTCAGGGGAGTTGCTCTTTCATTATCTAAAAACTCTCCAGCAAGATCCACCCTTGGAGAAGAAAATCCATAACTGTTTAAAAACAAGGCAAAGGCAGTTTTGAAATGCAGACAGCAGTACATTTACTTTTAATGTCCACTATGTTTCTCTCTCTCTTGTGAAACACAGTTTAATAAGATAATCACGACACAGATAAGGAAGATGCTCAGTCATGTTCCTCAGATGCAGCACCAGCCACTCATAACCCAGGGCATTGTTACATCCACTCTGGATCAATAAAAGGAGTGCTAAACATGTTCTGGAAGGGACCTATTTTGGTAGGGGAGGTGAAATGCTTTTACCAGCATAAGTAAGCTCTAACATTTTCCTTTATGATATCATGACTCTTGTCTTCCTGTTGCAGACTGATGTTTCCAAAGCCCATATCCCCATCCTCCAAATCAGTCAAAATGCAGCACTGAGACTTTCTCATTCGGAGCAGCACAGTGCTTTCTCTTTCTTCCCCAGTCGTCACCATGTGGTGACCATGGTGATAACTATTTTTCTCTGGCTCTGATCTCTTTTTTCTTCTTTGAGGTAAACGTAAATGACGATGACAATGATGTTCATGTTGCCGCCGCCGCTGATGACGTGGACGATGACAACAGTGACAACAATGACCACCGCAACACCAAAGCAGTGAGGCTTTCCCCCCCCCGGACACAGGCAGGCACCATGCTTTTGTACTAATGAAAAATTGATCTCTTACTGCAGGGAAACATTTGTGCAAGAGATACTGAAAAGAATGGAGTTTCTGGACAATAAAATCTGCAAGTATCCAACTTAAAATGCCCCCCGCAGAAGTCACTGGTCTGACTTCTATGGGCTGCTCACCTCAGCCAGGAGTGTCCAGTCCTAGTATGAATGAATCATAGAATCAGCAGGGTTGGAAAAGACCTCCGAGATCATCAAGTCCAACCCTAATGCCTTGGACCGTGATGTAATTTACATTTTATGCTGGTAAAGACCACCTGGGTGACCCCCAGTCGATGGAAAGACCGGAGCAGGGGCCACCAGGCTGTACAGAGCAGGGGACTCCTCGAGGTCTCCAGGGCTCGCAGAGTCCAGCTGTGCTCCGGAGAGAAGAAATGCAGAGTTGGGAGAGGCTCCAGCAAGCAGAATTGCCGATTTTTAATTCCCAGCCTCGGACCCCGGGCGGTGCTGAGTTGCACTGGTACCCACAGCTCCAGCGAGCCTTAGCCCTGCCCCGATGTCCCAGGACGCGCCCGGGCTCTGTGCCGGCCGGGGGGGCAGCGGGGCCCCTCTGGCAGGGGGGAAGGAATGTGAAACTGCCCCGGTGGGACCGGGGGCTCCCTTCCCGACCCGCCGCCTGCAGCGCCTCTGGATGCGCAGGGAGCCGGGACAGGGGTGCGGGGCAGGGCCGGCGCTCGCTCCCCGGGGAAGGGGAACGGGAACGGGCAGGGAGCGGAGAGCGGGAGCACTGGAGCTCATCTCTAGCGGAGAGAATGAGCCCTTTGCATGGAAAGGGAGGCGATCAGGGGTGGACAGGTAAGGAAGAGAGTGCAGAGAGCAGGAAAAGACACATAATTACACCGTTTATCCTGCCCCACGGTTTGCAAGGGGCCCGTGGACACTGTTGTCTTCCAATCTTGAGAGCTCCAAGGAAAATAACTATGGTTGCACTGAAAATGCCACTTTCCTGACACTCCCGCCCCAGGGCCACCGCCCAGCAGGTTTCTGTGGGAACCTGAACTATCTGTGCAGTTCAGAAAGTGGACATCCCTAAAGCGTCGTCCCCTGGGAAGATGAAGCTCCCCAGATGCCTTTTCTGCTCCTCTCCAAGTTGTACTTCCAGCACACTCAGAGACAGTTTCAGTCAGAGTGAGGTGACTTGGGGGCAGCACAGCGTTAGATCAGAGACATCAGGACACTGACCAGGCACTTCTGTTGCTCGGCTCTATTTCCAGGACTCCCATCAGGAAATCGGTGGCTGTTGACAGAAGCAAATGCCCAGCGTGTCCCCACCTACCCCTTTAATAGCCACGGCTCCACCCAGGAGCCACTAAAGGAGGCTCCCAGGTGCCTTCCAAGACCCAAATGATAATAGGTGGGTCAGGAAATGACTGGTTTTCCTTGTTAACTCCAATAATCTGGAGCAGCTGCATGTGGGCCCTCAAAACATTCCCTCCCTGCCCTGGAGAGGAATGACTGCCGTGTTCTGCCCCACAGAATGCTTCTATTTTATTTTATTTTATTTTGTTTTAATTCGATTTTATTGTTTTTATTATTATTTTTATTTTATTTTTATTTTTTTTTTTTTAATTTTTATTCACTTTTGAGAGACAGAATCCCAGAGTTTCCATGCTGGGCTCCTGAAAGCAAAAGACAGCCCTTTTCCCCAGGAAAGAAATGCCATATTCTCAGGCTCTCAGGTACAGAGCTATGGGCAGCCCAGGGCACTCCATGGACAGCAAGACCTTTCTGTGCTGGCCCCTTCTGTATCTTTTGTCTGGGAGGAATCTTAAGCCTAGTGCTGAAATTTCTATTCTGCCACCCCAAATTGAATATGAATGAAGATTCCTCCCAGAAAAAAGGTGCTGGGACAGAAAAGGTCTTGCTGCCCGTGGAGTGCCCTGGGCTGCCCATAAATCTGCACCTGAGACACCAAGGCTACGGGCTTAAATATTTTTATTTGAGGTTATTTAAAGACAACATTATCAACCCAGAAACAAAAGACAGGAAGGAGGTGGAAAACCCGCAATGCTCTAGACAATACCAGGAAACAACCTGTGTTTTGACAGTTCCCCCAGTTCTCCTCCAGATGATCTTCACAGAGGAATTACACAAAACCCAAAAAGCAAAATAAAAAACGTAAACCAAAGCCTGTGAAGGGGAAATCCTCCTGTATTGGTAGTAACAGAGTGGAAAATTTTAGAAAAAATTCACATCTGTCACCTAGACTGCTGGCAACGGACACGGCAAACTCAAACCCCATCCACTGTATCAGGATGACATCACAAAAGACATATTTCCACATTTTCACCTGAAGATTTCCTCAATAAAAACCAAGAACTACGAAACTGGCCAAAGTTGAACAACGTTACACACAGTTGTAAAAAAAGTTGGTGCAGAAGCAACTGTTTTGTTCTCTGGAGATCAGCTGGAAACACACCAACAACCAGGATGGAAGATCCTCTTTTCAAGGGCGTATTATAAACAGCATGTTAATTGTGCCATATGTTACTGTGCTCGGGGAGATGAGCTGGATTGGAAATCAAAACCTAGAGCAGATAATTAATAATTATGCAGTTGTACTAAAGCACACCCCAGAAAGTCAAAGGAATATTAAATTCTTTCACTTGGGGTTATAAGCTGAACACTGAGAGGATCCATGGAGGAAAATTTCCTGTAAAAAGTTATTCCATACTTGTCCACAACTGAACTGTCAGGACTATACAGGCAGTTGGTCACTCTTGGTATGGCCACAGCTGCCTTCTGCATTACAGGGATTTAGCAGCATCCTCAAAACAAGGAGCTAAAACATTCCATCTTTCATCCACAAATCAGTTCTTACCTGAAATCACCTTACTAGGGAGGCCTATTCAGACTGCAAGGCAATAAGTTGAGTAATGCTGCCAGCAAGAACACCAGACAGTGTCAAATAATGCAAAATAATACAAAAAGTACAAATAAAGTAGTCACCAGTGCACTGAGGACTGGAATAAAGCACCCAATGCATTCCACATCCAGCATCAGGTCCCAGCATCAGATAGCATCAGGTCCCAGTATATTTCTGTCACTACAGATTTATCCTGAATTAAACCTGGAAGCAAGAAGTCAAATGGCTCTTTATCTTCCTCTTCCCCCAAATACATCTTAATTATTCTTTACAGCTTGTTTCTTTAACCTTTCTTTTGTAAAGCAAAATGAAAGCAAGGAAGCCACAGCCTTATATCTTTTTTTAAGGAAAAAATAGAGAATTTAGGCTCACTGCAAGCCATGACCAGCCGTGCATTTATCACCACAATGTGGAATGATGGCACTTGCTAATTTGGCACCCTCTTAAGAGAAGGAATTCTGCTTATTTTTTGTTCCACTGGCTAGTCCAAAACCAAGTGCAAAGTTGCACAATCCCTCCAACTTTGTTGGAGAAGCAACAGTCAGAACCAACATTCATGGAAGAGGGAAAGGAAAAAAAAGTCCTAGTCCTCTTTTCTGTATAAACTGTTATATGTTAAAAAGCAAGAGTTCTGTAGAGAAAAACACTGCTCTTGCTTTCCCAGGCAGGTTTCTTGCTCTTCCAAATGGATTTCAGACTTTATGTATTTCTTTCCCTCCCTGCCTCCCCTCCTCCCCCAACCCTTGATGATAGTATTTGGCAGGAACTTCTAATTAAAAAAAAAAAATCCAGACTGTGCTACCCCAGCAAACATCTCTGGGGAAATTATGTTCTTTGCTCAGCAATTCCTGTTCAGCACAGAGTGCCAACACGAGGAAAACAGCTGGAGTGACTTCCCATTCTCCATTCAGGCCTGGCAGCCTAGGAACAAATCCTTACAAAAAGAAAGAGGGGCTGAAACCAAAAGGGCAAACTGGCAAAGAAGTGCACGATGCCTTTGATAAGATTTGGTAAGATCTGGGGAGATGTTATTTCCAGCTCTCTCACAACAACACAGGACTCATTAACAACCTGATCTGAATGCCACCAAAGCCGTGGAAAAGCTTCTGTGTCAAGCAGCAGTGCAAACATTACTAAGTTTTTATTTCTACTTTTATTTAAGTATTCTACATTTTTAAGTCCTGTAGTTGTGGGGAGGGAAGAGTTGCCAGATGGGGTTGGATAGTTCTGTGGCTGCAATAATAGCAGCTGCCATCGACACATAAGGATATTGTCCAGTTTAATCTGAACACCAAGAAATTTACTGTAAATCTCTTTCCACATGCAATTCTAACAATGCAGCTATCACTGTATCTCCCCAGGATTCAAGATTATTTTGATGGACATTACTTTTTTTCCTGAGAAACACAATGTCTATTTACAAGTGCAAGGAAAGCCAATGCTTAATCCAAGGATTACAGCCAAGAAGTCCTGCTATGCTCAGACTGCTCCTTGGGCTTTAATTTGAAAATCCGTATACTACTTGCTAACTTCCTTACATTTAAATCCCAAAATACAAAGCATCTGAGGTCATAGCTGAGTTCTGGAAGAGACTCAAGAGTTAAATCTCCAGGGAAGTCAGGCAAGGCTGATAATTGGGTTCAGAGCAGCAAATCTTAAATTGTGTTATTTAGCCAATGCTCATCCCTGCATGGTAAAAGAACACAGGGCACCTAAATGGAGAAATATAAGTTGTTTGGGATGCCCAGGCTCACAGCCCACAGTTAAAGCATCCCTGGCATCTGTTCCCAAAGAACACCAAATTCTGCCTCCTCTTTTTCCTTGACATACAGCCAGCGTTTGTCAGTTTGAATGCAATCACCAGGCAGCTACTTTGGAAGGAGGGGATGATAGGTGTAATTACTGCACTACTAATTAGGATTTGCCTGGTTTACCCCGTGAACAGAGTGGAGTCACAACTCCAACGGGTTTTCTGCCAGCACAACTCCATTCATTCCTAAAGAAGGCCTTGAAAAGAGACAAGTAGAAACGAGCTCACACTTGGACTGAACATTGGTGCAATATTCTATATGTATGTGGCTCATAGTTCATACCAAAATTAAAAGGAACATTTCTGCCTGTCTCATAACACTTATGCCAGTAACTGGTAAAATTTTCCCTGGCCCTGTGATTCTGGAAACCATCCAAGCTCCACTGATCTTCATGGAAGCAAATCTGTGTGCTCATGAATCATTTGACCCTGAATCTTAAATTATTTCCTGAGCTGATATTTTCTAAGAATTAAATATGTTGCTTTGACTCCCAAGAATCATCTTCACTTTAAATGGGAAGAAGATGAAGCGGAATATTTTTTATATATATATTATTTATTTGATATATATATGTGTAAAACATACAATATATGTATGCATATAACAATATGTTATATGCAATATATATATATATATAAAGTCTCTAAACTTTCATTTTGGTCTTTTATATTTTCTGTCTACAAACACAGGCTCTTGGCAAGGTCCTTGGCTCTTTCTTAGGGCAAGAGGAAATCTGTCCAATTGTTTGACAAACAAAGCATCCTCACAACACTTTATAATTAATATGGAAGAAATTCTCCACCTAGCATCTCTAGTGTGACCACACTCAGTAGAATGGGAAATTTTTTTAAAATAATCAAAATGCTGGGTTATTTCTCTAATTTTTCCCTAAGATTTTTGCTGTCCTAAAATTTAACCTGGTTACTCTGCCTGTAGCATTTAAATGTCCTTGTTTGTCATTCCCCTTACAGACTGTTTGCTGCTCTGTCGTTTTCAATTCTATCTTTAATAGACAGAAAAGGGAAAAATACTTATTTTTAGGCTTAAAGGGAAACAAAAAGATAATGGAGCTCTGGAAAAATCTCAGGAAGCAAAGTGATAATTCCAATCACTTTGAGACTGGACAAGCCAGGTAAGGAAAGTTTGGTGGAATGGTTTTGTGAAGGTCTGACTTTAACAGGAGCTTGAGCAGGAAACATTCCCAACTCAGGACCTAAATCCTGGCTAACTTTTATGGCCTGGTGGCAGAATGCAGAGCACCAGGGCTCCACTCCGGAGCCGGGAGCCAGAGTTCCTGCGGCACAAGATATCCCACACTCTGTCCAATGAGCTGGAGACCGTGGAGTGTGGAGGCAGGTTATGCCACAACAGCTTGGGTTTAAGTTGTCTGGCTGTGGTTATGAGGAGCTGTGGACAAATGCTGCTTCTTCCTTCGCATCCTTTATTCCTTATTTTTAAAATCTTGGGGCTGCGCAGGAACATCAAGTCTCTGGCTGTTAAGGGACCATGTGACTGCTCTGGACTTTGAACTCAGATAAACTCCTTACTGAATGAAGTCATCTGTAAAATGCTTCCAATAGAGATTATTTTGCACCAGGCTGTACTAAGAAACGCAACAGAATTTCAACACATTTCAGAGGCAAAACAAAGGACCCGTCCTTGTCCTAAGTGCAGCGTTACCGAGGGAAGTGCCAGAGCCCCTCACACACACAGAGGACACTTGGACCAGGCTGTGGAACCAGATCATGGTTTAGCTTGGGGAATAGAATCATCCTGATTCCATATAATCATGCATCAGCTTTTGCCTAATCAATGCACACAACTTCATTTCCAAAAGACGTCTTCAGAAATCCCAATACCCTACGTTGAAATCAGTAAAATCAGGTCCAGACTGGACACGTTGGGATGGATCAGAATTTCTGTGTGCTTTTTAGTCTGGAGAGATACCAGGTTTTAGCTAATATTTGGATTTTTTTAAAAAAATCCCAGCCCTGATCATTATGGGGTTTTTTCCCTAGGAGCAGAACACCTGGCTTGGATCCTGGCTCCCTTCCAACCTGAGTCATTATGGACTGACCATGTAAGTTTTCCCTGTGGTTTTCACTGGATAAAGCATTCCCCTCCAGTTCCTCCTGTGAATGTTTGTACCTTGTTGTGGGGCACTAATCACCACCTCCTGCCCTCTGCCCCAGAGAGGGCTGCATTTTAGTAATAAGTGAAAAAATTCCCTAAAGTTATAATTATGTCCAGGTCCCCTCCAAGTATAGTTGGGATAGGCGGGGATATAATTATCATTTTAAACATAATTGTACAGGAGATGTGAAGTTGTTAACCCACGTTTTGAGTGTCCAGTGATCCATCAGCCATGATCTGTATCAGGATGGTGGCTCCTGGGGAGGGACAACACTTGCAAAGGGGCCAAAGGCTGATGCTGTACACACAGAAACACACTTGGAACACTCTTCCAATTAATCCATCCAACTGGGTAGCTTGGGATTTGACTCCCATCCCATAAGGATGTGACACTATTAATTGAGGAGACTGAAAATATGATGGGTTTAGATCAGGGCAAAACACCAAACGAACAAACAAAAAAGGGCAGGTTTTAGGGGGAGAGAGAAAATTTCCGGTGCCTCTGGTGGAAAACCTTTAGCAACACTGAAACAGAGCTCAAGCCATCGGCCCCTTCCAGCAGGGGACGGGACACATCGCCGAGGTGCGACATTGCCATCATGTGGCCATCCCAGCTCTGCAGAAACACCAGCAGAGGGAATCGGAACTTCACCGCAGATTTGCAGCTTTTTCAACTGCCTTTGTATTTGCAACCTGCAAGTGGTGATGCCTCTCCTGACATCCCACTCCAAAGAAAAAGTCTCTTCTCCAGATCTGCTCTCCTCTGTGTCAGGGAGCAAAGGCATTTTCCCTTTCCTGAGGCCCAGCGCTGCCAGGGTGACGCTGCACTGCCCAGAATAGAGCACAACTGAACATCAAAAACATACAGAAACATCAGAAATGACAAATGGAACATTCCTGATGTCAGGAAGCCAATCTTCAGGAAAAATCTGAATGAGAACAGCTCAATGGCCTGGATCAGGAAGGAACTCCAGCACAGGAAAATACATGGAAGTTAGTGTAAAGTCAGGAGTGGAAAACAAAGCTAATTAATCAAGTTAGGAATTTAAGAAGAAAATGAAGCAGTGACAGAGGGCAAATCGAGGTGGAATGCAGAAGCAAGCTGGGATAAAACATGCAGATGGAAAAGTTGTACATACTCAGAGAAGCAGCAACAGAATTAAACCAGATCCAGGGATGACAAGGGGCTCAATGAGAGCAGCAGTGAAGACAAATAAATAATTTTCTGCTTGAGCCAAAAGCTGTTCATCCACACAAAACTTGTGTTTTCCCTCATCTGGCACCCTGCCCATGCAGAGCGTGATTGAGCCCAGGGAATTACAGCCTTGGTGGGGGGGTTACAAACTTCCTAAAGGAGGGACAACCTGTTGCAGAATTACAACAGGAGCTTTCTGCCCAGCTAGCACAGCAGGCAGATACACAGAGAAATCATTTGGAAAGAAACTCAGTAGAACATTCGCCAGAACACCCAGATTTCAGCTATAAAACCTCATATCAAACAGCAACAAAGGACCAAGTGAGTTACTAAAACTCCAGAGATGGAAAAAGTATTAACAGGCACAGAACAGCATCTCAACTCCCACTGGTGCCTGGCCCTGCAAGAGCAAATCCTGTTTGTGTTCCTGTCTCCCAGCACCTGGCACCTGGAAACACCTAAAGGAACCTGCCTGCCTTGGAACAACTGGGGCCAAGTTCCTGCTCTGGGAAAGATCCTTCTGCAGCTGAACTGCCCAGACCGAGGAGCCAGGCAAGAGGAACCTCCTTCTTATGCACCATGGAATTTGCAGAGAAAGCTTGCAAGAGCCCAAAAGCGAAAACCTAAAATTCCACTGAAGGGAATCAGATCAATATTTCCTATTATCCTGAGCTGGAGCTGCTGAGATGGTAATTATACCATTTTTAATTTTTTTTCTCATGTTTGCATGTTTCTTTTGCCAGATTGAATCACAGAATAACCTGTATTCAATCCTGAAAAGTGTGGTTGTTTCTATTACACGGATTCTCCTGTCTAGGGTCAGAGGGCTGAAGCCAGAGAAATGTTTTTTGCTCATGTTTCTAGCAAAAATGCTGGTTTGTGAAAACTGAGAATGCTCCCTGGCTGTGAGAGTTTTGTTCTGTGTGTCACCAAGCAAGTTTCCATATGCTGCTACAAGTCTCAGTAGCTTTTTGAAGAGATTGTGCCCTATTATTTTTGTAGTTTTAAGTACAAAACAAATCGAAGGGTTGAATTAAAATATTACTTTCCTTTTTCACTCAGGACTGTCAGCTGTGTAGCTGACATAAACAGGGAGATTTTTCAGCAGAACATGAATGCAGGAGAGAAAACCATTTTCCAAGAGTTTCTGACAAACCAGGGCACCGTGGTAAAGCCCTGCTGGTGGCAGAGACAGTGCCATGCCTGTGCCAGGTGTCCCTTCCACATCCGGACGGGGGAAGAAGCCAGAGTGCCATACACAGAATTTCACAGGCTCTTTGGCTCCCCACACAGGCCCACAGCGACTCCCCAAAACAGGCACCTTCTCTTCTACGAACTGAGGAGCTTCTCGGGCAGAGTCCTGCAGAAAGGCCACGCCACAAACTGCACTGCCCGAGCCAAGCACCCCGAGGCTGTGCTGTTCGAGGCGGGCGGGTACCTGGACGCAGCCGCAGCCACCTGTGAAAGCATCAGGAGCATCATCCTCTACTCGAACCTCTCCCCCTGTGACGAGGCTCAGCACTGCTGCTTAAGGAAAATGTACAACTTCCTGCTGAGACACCCACACATCACGCTCTGCATCTATTTCTCCCAGCTCTGTCACACCGGGAGCGGTTCTCCCTGTGCCGGGGGCAATGCCAGGGCTCTGCGGAGCCTCCGCAGCCTCTGGCCTCGGGTGACCCTGCAGAGGCTGCCAGAGGGGGCCCAGCAGTACCTGCTTCGCCACTTCGTGTGTGGCATCAGAGGGGCGACCCCTCGTCACCGAGTGCTGCCAGCAGGAGCCTCAGCAGGTCGACAAAACCCACATCAAATTAACTTAACAGGAGCGAAAACGTATTTTAGGGAAGCCTTTCCCCAGGGAATGGAGGGGAACCTGGCTGTACAGCAGAATTTAAAGGCCTTTGCCTCTCCCAGCCCGGCCTCCCGACAGCCTTTCCCAGCCATGAAAGGCACTCTGCTCCCTCCAATGTCTCCAAGCCATGTGCTTTTCCCAAGTGTGTTTCTGCCCTCTCAGAGGAAACAGCTATACCTCAGACCCATAAATATTGTAAGGCATTTAAAAATGCCAAAGGAATGACTCAGTGGAACTCCTCATTCTGACATGTTTTCCCGTGGCATGCACCTCTTCTGAGGATGACACACATCCCTCCACTTTTGGGTGTGAAACTTAGATCACAGATGGCAAAAAGCACCACAAAAGTCCTCTCTTACCCACAGTATAATTGTGGGTCTCATAACTGATTGTGAACGTACTTTTGTTTTAATCCTCTACCTTTCAAACAAATCCAGAGTAGTAAACCCCAAACCTCCATGTTCCCTGCCCACAGCAGGGGGTTGGAACCAGATGACCTTTAAGGTCCTTTCAACCCAAACTCTCTGATTCTGCGATATTTTAATTACCTCCTGCAATTAATTTATTGCCTTTAAGCCAATTTCTACCAGAAAAATGTCAGCTACAGTCCCCAAGCTACAACTTCATTTACAGCTGGATTGCAGTTTCCCAGCTGAGGCAGCTTTGGTGGAACACATGACACATCCTAAATTCCTCCTCCATCAACAAGGTGGTCCTGCAGGTAGAGCTGATGCAGGAATAAATTTTTCCCACAAGCTGTTCCCTTAATAATAGGGGGGGTTATATATGCATATATATGTGTGTGTATATATTTATTTCTAGGGCTGCTCCCTTCCATTAAGAGGATTCTCACAAAGCTGTGTAATTTCCTAATTAATAATAGGGTAACAATTACCTGCACAGTCCAAGTGTAACTTTAAAAAAATAATTCTACACTTTAGAGCAGTGTTTTGTCTTTGTGATTCAGTATCTTTGTTAACATACTAAAGGTCTTAGAGAATGGGGCAAGGGGTGGTGGACAGAGGGACCCAGGCAGGCTTGGGAAGTGGGAGCATGGGAATCTCATGCAGTTTAACAGGAACAATTGCTGGTGCTGCACCTGGGTTGTGGCAACTCCCGGAATCAATCCAGGCTGGGGATGAACAGAT
>NW_021940744.1:586063-653439 GCF_001715985.3 Manacus vitellinus | reverse complement strand
CGGCTGGCCGCCCCCGGAGCAGCGCTCCCCACCCGCCCGCGCTGGGTCCGCGGGGCTGCTGTCCCGGCTGGGCTCGGTTGCTGTCCCAGCGGCTGCTGGAGGTGGGTGTGCCCGGCTGAGGCCTGTTCTCCGGGGCTGCAAATTGCAGAAGCGATGGAGAATGATTTCTTTTACTTGGATCCTCATTCACTGAAGGGCCTAGGAGCTATTCTCCAGTCCTGGAGCTGTACAGCTGCTTGTTGGTGCTCCTCCTGTCTTAAGTGGCCTAAAAATTGCTGCCTTAGGCTGTAATCTGTGGTAGCTGGTGAGGGAATCATTGCATCCACTGAGCTTGGAGTGTTTTCAGTCATGCAGAGTATGGCTGTCCTAGTACTTGGTACTTGATTTCCGTGCATTTGGTGTCTGGTCCTTAACCATCTGGCACAGGGAACATGATGGCTGCCCTGCAGGCGGCTCTGAAGAACCCTCCCATCAACACAAAGAACCAGGCAGTGAAGGTGAAATAGTAACTAACTCACTCATGGGTTACTCCCTAAAAATCCTTTCCTGTCTCTGTTGCCCCTGTCCTGCCAGGTGTACTTTGAGGAAGCAGTTTTTAGGGTATTCCCTGATATCGAAACATCCATGACCACTAGTGTTTTAATCTTGTTGGAAGTACTGTAGCTCAAGTGTCATCTGTCACGGTAACTTTCACTTGGGGCTGGATGAGGTGTGGTGTGTTCTCCCACCTGTGTTGGTTGTGTTTTATGTGCCCAGGTGTCACCGGATGCCTGTGTGTGACCCGGACATGGCAGCACACGGATGTAGTTGGTGCTGAGTGATCTGGGAACCAGAGTTGCAGTTGTCACCTCTGACAAATGAAACCATTAGCAGTGAGCCTACAAAAAAGGAAGAATTGGTGCTTATCACATCCAATCAGAGTAAAGCTGTTAAAACCTCAGAAAAGGCCAGCCCTCCCCCTGTGACAGAGAGTGGGTGTGTGCATTTCTGAGTGTCCCCAGAATAACCCTGGAATGGCTCATGATTGGGTGGTGGGAGGAACGAGCTGATAAGATGTGGCACTGCCCAGGTAGTGAGTGCCTGCAGTCAGCTCTCCCTGTCCACAGGCACACCTCCGTGCTGCTCATGTGGCAGAGTTTTTTCCCTTTAGCCCCAGCCATGATTCCTGAGGGATTTCACGGGGCTCTGAGAACCAGCTGTTACAGATGGCCCTGACATTAATGACTTGTTTCCATTAGCCCTGTATTGATGGATTTAAGAAAACACTTGGTAGTGGAATTGAAGAGGGCAGAGTGAATGAATATTAATGTCTGCTTTCATTTTTAGTTGATCTTTAGAACTTCTGTATTTTTACTTGCAGTTCTTCCTGTGAGAAGTCTTGCTAAGCCAAGTGGTTATGGGATATTAAATTGGGCAAGAACACTGACATCCACAGTTTATATAGGGGGAAGCTGCTTGAAGTGTTTGTGTAAAGTCCAATAAACCCAAGACCTTTTTTTTATCAGTTAGTGATGGATGAACAGGAAGAGAAGAAGAGCTGTTCTTTGCTGATTACATGGCTAAGTGCCACCATGAGCATGCCACACACATTCCTGGGCCTCCACAAAATGACATGCAGATCAACTTGCAAATGCTTATTAATGCACAATATTAATGCTGCCAGTCTGCAGCCAGTGTGCCTGGGACAGCAGCTGACTGTTTGGAAAACACGTGGCTTCCAGCAGTCACCTCTTCCAGGCTGGCCATGGCATTTCCATGGAATATAATAGTTGTGTCACATTGAAGAGTACAGAGGCATGGAAAAGGCTCTGGTGGAAAGGGAGGTCAGACAAGCACTTAATTGTCATAATTCTTTTGGAGCTTGCTAGACCTTGAGCTTTGATATGAACATTAAGTATTATTTAATTAAAATATTTAGTTATAATTGTCTAAAATAACTGCATTATTTATTACTATAGCCAAGAATTGCAAACATGAGCAGAGAGACCGAAAAACTAGAGCAGGGCAAACTCTTTACACTGTTTATCCTTGTCTGTTACATGTTAGCATCACACACTGTCCTATTCAGAACTGTTAAAGAGGAAAACATTCTCATTCACTTTTTTGAGAGAGGAGCAGTGTTTGGATGCATCTTACACGAGAATGGATGTGTCTGTGCCTGCCTGTTGACAGGATCGTGCTGAGAGCATTGTGTTGAAGGTCCTCATCTCCTTCAAAGCCAACGATATCGAGAAGGCGGTGCAGTCACTGGACAAGAACAGTGTGGACCTGCTCATGAAGTACATCTACAAGGGCTTTGAGAGCCCCTCTGACAACAGCAGTGCTGTGCTGCTCCAGTGGCACGAGAAGGTGCGTGGGTGGGGCGAGCTCCTGCTGGGTTATCCCTGGTGGCAGGTCCCGGCCCTGGTAAGAGCCCCCTTCCTGTCTGGTGAAACTCCAGAGCCCTATTTCAGGCTGTGAGGAGGGTATGGTCCCACAACCTCACAGCTGAGTTACATCCTGTGCCTTCTCCTGGTTCCTTGGGTAAAGATTCTACAGTTAAAATTTGTTTTTTCCTTACACCAATGCAAACAAAATGGTTGGATTTGGTGGTTCAAGCATATGGAAGCATAATTTGCAGCTTGGTTATGCAGAGAAATCAAAGCTTACTCTTAAGTTAAATAGCTGTGTTTAAAGTGAGTATGATTATCCTGCCCTGGCACCCTGGGTGCTGGTGTTTTGTGGAGGGCAGGGAGATGCTCATTTGAAATATAGTTGGGATCTGAGTCATTTCTTAGAATCCCAAACTGGTTTGGGTTGGAAGGGGCCTTAAAGCCCATCCCATTCTACCCCCTGCCATGGGCAGGGACACCTCCCACTAGCCCAGGTTGCTCCAAGCCCCATCCAGCCTGGCCTGGGACACTTCCAGGGATCCAGGAGCAGCCCCAGATTCTCTGGGCAACCTGTGCCAGGGCCTCCCCACCCTCACAGGGAAGGATTTCTTCCTAATAATCTAAAACGCCCTCTGTCAGTGTGAAGCCATTGCCCCTTGTCCTGTCACTTCATGCTCTTTTAGAAAGTCCCTCTCCCTCTTTCTTGTTGGCTCCTTCAGGTCCTGGTAGCCTGTAGCTCCCCTGGCCTGGTGTTAATTATTGTGTTTCCCCTCCCAGGCCCTGGCTGCTGGAGGAGTTGGGTCCATTGTCCGCGTTCTGACTGCCAGGAAGACGGTTTAGATCCAGCAGCGAGTGGGAACTGCTGGTGCAAAGCCCGACCAACCCTCTGCCACGGCTGCCCCGGGGGCAGCCCTTGTCTCTCAGCTTGCCTTCTCTCTGCTTCTTTCATACCTGACAAGTAATGCGTGTCGTGATCTCTTTCGTGGTTAAGTTCTGGAAAATTACGAAGGTGCAATTTTACTTCTAACAGGAATATTTGATACTGGCCGACATTTCAGTGACTCGTGCAGTGACGTGAACAACTTGGTGTTTAGGGTGATGTGCATTTGTGTGTAATCGTGGCAGATTCGGACCTGACTCTCTGAGCAAATGCTGAGGGACACAGGGCAATGTCTTAATTCTTTTCTCTAGCCAAGCAGTGTTTTGAGCTAAAATCTGTATTTGAGAAGTGGGGCAGCTATTATTAACACAGGTAACTGGACCACTTTGCCTTTGGTCAGCCTCTGAACCTACACCCGTGAATAGGACAGAAAGTAAAAGCTCCTTCCCAAGCCCAAATATCATTCCAGAGAGCTGAGTTTCCCTGTTTCTTGTGACCAGTCCAACACTGGGTCTGCAGTGGGAAGGTCACGATGGGATGAAGTTGTCCATCATGCAGTTTGGATGATGGAACTTAAAAGGTTGATGGTCCATTTACACTGGAGCTCAGCCCAGTGAACTCTTTATTTTGGGGAGCAAAGATCCTGATGAGAAGAAGAAAAAGCAGCTTTTACACAACAAATCACCTTTCAGCAACTGGAAAGTGATTCGATTTTGTCAAGCACAACTAAGTGGCTGCTTGGGGTAGGCAGAGACACATCCTGGTATCCACACCATCCTTGCAGAGTTCCCATACTTTGCTTCTGGATGTGTAGAGTCTGTAAGGATACCAAACAACTCACATTCCTGTTGCATTGTGCCTCATTATGTTAGCTAGTGGGCCAATTGGGTTCCCAAATAAAGGGGAGTATTTTAAAAAGAATTAGGAAAGCCCAGGGCATCCCAGGCCACAGATCACCGTAGAAGGTTTAGGGCCAGGACTGAAAAATACATATTTTACTTTCACTATTTTACTGCAGTTCATTTCTGTAAAACTGTTGGGGACCTTCTGAAATCCTTGCTGTTTTTTGATATCTGCTTTTTTTTTTTTTTTGTAATAATAATAAAGACCAGACAACAAATCTTCACTGAATATTTACTCCCATGTCTGACATACCTTCAAGTTTCAGCAGGCTCCTCCTCCAGGGTGGACAACACAGATTGTCTAGTTGTCTTCCTAGGACGCTTTTCCTACGTACCACCACAAGAGCACTGAGCACACCAAGTGGAAACCCCAGCCTTGCTGCAGAGGCCACAGAAAGTCCAGGTTTCACCCATACACACGTACAGGAGCCTCCCCTGAGCCCATGCAGCCATGGCTCCATCTGTACAGCTCTCCCAGGGTCTGTGGTTGGCTCCTCTAGTTCATTCCACTTGTCCAAATTTGGTTAAGACACCAATCAATCCTTATTTAAAAAATTAAAACCTGCAATCTCAGAGAAGTTAAAAATATTTTCCAAAGCAATTGGTGCCAAAGCAAGTCATTGATGCTCTAGATAGCATTAGATAAATGAAGGGAACAAAAAGAGTGATCTTAAGGTTCTCCAGATCCCCTCAGGTGAGGCTGTGACGGATTTAGGAATATTTCCAAAATGTGTACATCTGTATTTGTGCTCAGGGATGTGCTAAAACACATGCTGATGTGGGGATAGTGCAGGACTTGCAGGGAGGCACCTCTGTTGGTAATGAGTGACAGGAAGGGAAAAAGCAAACCTGTACCTCTTTCCTCCAAATCCTGCCTGGCTCATATTGGTGGATCAAATGATCATCACAACAGGGGGTGAGATTCCTATTAGGAGAAGGAAGCCTTCAGTGGAAAACTTGGTGTAGGTCAGACCTACCAGAAGGGGAAGAGGGTTTGCAGAGCTCTGCTGCCTTCAGCTTGGGCTGGAGCGTGTGGGAAGAGCACCTCATCAGTCACATCCTGCCTTCGTCACAGCCAGGAGACACTGCTGTCCTTCCTCCCTCCCACCATGGAGCTGCAGCCCACACCAGAGCTGCAGCCCTGGGTTCTGGTCATCACTCTTGGCCAGAGTTCCCATGGCCTCCCGTGTCACTCCCTGTCACCATTTGGGAAGAGCCATAAAACTTCGAGTCCTGCACAGAGAGCCCTGACGTGCCTTCCTGGGAAGGAGCTGGACATGCTCTGCCTCCGCCAGCCCAATAAAACTCCTTGAAAAAGGTCTTCCCTCATGCACAATGTTTTCTAGTGCCCAGATCAGTCTATTTTTGAATCTCCTCTCCAGAGATGATGATAACCTTGTGCAAATTGTACAAACTCAAACACAAGCACTGCACCCCAGCTGGATTTTGGGCATTTCTATATATTTCTGACCTGTCTATTGGTGATCTGCATCTGCTGGATTCCAAGAATCTTCCACAGGAGATGTCACCATCTCCGATACTCACTTCCTCTCGGATGCTATCATAGAAGAAACTGGTTTGCCTACTAACTCAGCTTGGTCAGAGAAAGGGGAACGAGAGACTTGCTAGAAGGGCTGTGTTTATCACGGCTCTGAAATCAGTTGAATGTTACATGACAAATACCCAAACAGAAGGGTGAGCATTCCATGTGCTCCCATCTTTCTCTGAAATACAAGGAAAAAAAAAAGCCAATATTGTCACAGGGGCGATCTCACATCCTCCTCCAGCTCCCCTTGTACCTGTTTTGGGGTAAACCTGACCCAGCAGTGTACCAGTTCAGACAATTAAAAGAGCAGAAAATTATCCCTGCAAGAATTATCCCTTTCCTGCTCCATGGAGTCTTCCATTCCTCACAGGAGTGAGATAAGGCACATCAGAGGGGTGTTTGCACACTCACCATGTTGCTATTCCCACACCTCTCCTGCATGAAGTGTTTGCATTTCCCTCTGCTTTTCCGGAGGTCACAGAGCCTCCTCCATGCTCCCGGGGGAAGCCTGTGGGAGCCAGTTGGGTATGGTGGGATGCTGAGGGTGCACATAGAGCTGGAGAATGAGAGAGCCCCAGGCTCAGGGCTGTGCTCAGTCCTACTTTGGACTAAAACCCAACTCCTTGCTCAGGGCCTCAGGTTTCTCCCAAAGCAGGACTCAGAAGTCTCCTCAGCCTCCCTCCCACTGCTGGAGTTCTGTAATTTGCTGAGGAAGTTTGGGTAAAGGCACAAAGGTAGAGTCTTGCCAACACATTTTAAGCTCTTGCAAAATACACATCACATCTCATCACTAATAGACGTGGCAGCGGCAAAGTACTTCCAAAAATACTTAAAAGCCACGTGTGGAGCACTCAGCTCCAAACCTCTGAGTCAGCAGCGGGTCAGACTCCTGTCATCCCCGCTGGCCACATGCTCTGTGTGTCCCTGTGCTCCAAGCAGCACTCCAGAGCCAGGTTATGCTCCACTGGCCATAAAATACCCGGACAGAAGCGATGTTGGGCTGACCAGGAGTTCCCACTGCTGTCAGGACACACCACAGCGCGGCCCTGACGCTAGAAACCCCATCCGTGGGCAGCTCCGTGTCCCCCCGGCAGTAGAATTCCACACTGAGGCAACACGGTGTGTGTGGTGGGGAGGACCAAAGTTTTTCCAGGTGGTGCCTTAGGTGTGCTTCACCTTTCCAGCTGGGCAGGCAGCCTGCCAGCAGCTGCCTGGGGGAACCATTTAGCAACGCCCTCCATGGAGGACCGCGCTGGAGAGGGCTCCAGGGGCTCAGCTGAGAACTGCCCTGCGGCTTTGCAATCCAAAATCTGACCTGATGAACCACCTCGCTGACAAAATCTATGGCTTTTCGTGGAAAAGCCAGAGAAGCCAAATCCGGGGAGATGAGGAGCAGCTGCCAGAGAGGACCAGGGGCGCGCCCCACGAAAAGTCCACTGCATCAGGGGCAGCCTCTGCCCCACTTCCCCATCCCGGGGCTGTGATGCAGTGAAGCCACTTCCTGCCAGGTTTGCGACACGGGCAGGGGGAAGGCAGAAGTACAGGCAGAAGGGAGACAGAGAAGCTGAGCAGCGTCACGAGGAAGGACGAGGAGAGGGACGAGACCCACGACACAGCCGGGGATCCCACACCCTGCTCCCACCACGCCATGTCCCTGGTGGAGACGATCCGGCTGTGGCAAGAAGGGGTGTGTGCAGCAGACAGGAAGGAGTGGAGTGCTGCCCTGGACGCCTTCACAGCCGTCCAGAACCCCCCTGCCAAAATCTGCTTTAACATCGGCTGCATCCACCTTGTCCTGGGGAGGCTGGCGGAGGCGGAGGAGGTAAAGTACAGCCCAAAGCGCTGCTAATCCTTCTCACTTGTTGGACCTGCCAGACACATGGACGCTGGGGGGAAGGGAGGAATTGAGGGTCATGGCCTAAGGGAAGGATGTGGAGACTTTTAAATCTGTGAGGAAGGGAGACAGCCCTGGGCTGTTCCTGCTGAACCTGTTTTCCCTGTGAATCAGAGGGGAGGCAGCAGCAGCAGCCCATGGCTCGCTGCTCAGAAAAACCCAGGAGCCTGACACGGGCTCCCCCACCCAATGCCCAGCACTGCAGGGAGACAACCCACAGAGCCCAGCCTAGGCCACTCAGCTAAAGCAGGACAGGTGCAACTGCTCTATGCCCCCAGTTTTCTAAAGGTGTCCCCTTTTACCCCCTTTTTGCCCCACTCCTACTCCCGTGCAGGCATTCACCCGGAGCATCGGCTGTGACAAGCACCTGGCAGTGGCTTATTTCCAGCGGGGGACCGTGTTTTACCGGAGGCAGAAGTGAGTGGAAGGGTTTAAAGTTTAACTTTTGCTGCTTGTGGAGACAGTTGCCTTCAGCTCAGGATGCCCCCAGGCAGATTGTTACCTCAAGGACCAAACTGGAACCCCTTGAGGTCAAACAGGCTCCTGTTCTTCAGCACTGTAGTCCTGGGATTAACACCAGCCTTGGATCATCTCTCCTTCCCTGGGGTGTCTGAAACACTGCAAGGAGAGAGCCAACTGAACTCCCACAAGTTTAGGCATAGGCTTGGAGGCAGGCAGGTTGCCACCACAACCTGGTGACACCCTTGTCCTCTCCTCCACAGCAATGAAAAGGCCATTGAAGATTTCAAAGAGGCGCTGGCCCAGCTGCGAGGCAACCAGCTCATTGACTACAAGATCCTGGGGCTGCGCTACAGGCTCTTTGCTTGTGAGGTGAGTTTTGCTCCCAAAAGTCTGTTCTCCAGCACAAGAAATCTAAGAAGACAGCCAGGCTCTCTTTGTGCTTTACAAAAAAAAAGCAAGCTGGTGCAATGCCACCACCCTGCTTGTCCTCTCCTGTGCTGCCCTCCTGGTCTGGCTGCTCCCATAGCTCGTTTCCTTGCCCCCATCCCTCCGGCAGATTCTCTGCAACATCGCGCTGGTGTTCGCCACGGTGGAGAACTGGGGGAAGGCTGAGGAGCACCTGACTCTGGCCATGAGCATGAAGAGTGAGCCCCAGCACAACAAGATTGACAGGGCAATGGAAGCCATCCTGGTAGGGAGGAGCAGGTCTTACAGCTGTGTTCCCTCCCAGCAGCCCCTCAGGCAGGAAAATCCCAGTTACCTTTTAGCAGGAGAAAAGCACAGTGGGAATGGGCATCATAGTGAGACATGAGTCCATGGAAAAAGCTTTGGGTCACTGGGAAGGCAGACATAGGAAGATTGGGTTCAATGGACCATGTCAGGGCTGGGGTCAGGCTGTCACAGAGTGGTTTGACTTTATGGAGCGAGACCCAAACCCCAGAGGCAAAAGGGGGCACTCAGCAGTCCCTGCTCTCACTGCCAAAGACTCCATGTCTCCCCTGTGCTACAGAAGCAGAAGCTCTGTGAGCTGGTGGCCATTCCTGTGGGGAAGCTGTTCAGGCCAAATGAAAAGCAAGTGGCTCAGCTGGAGAAGAAGGACTACCTGGGGAAGGCAATGGTAAGAAAGAAATATATTTACCTAGACCAAGCCTGTGGGCTGAGGAGAGCTGCTGTCTGCCCTCCAACCACCCCTCTGAGCTGCCATCTGCTGCCTGGTGGGCAGCCAGAGACATGGAGCTGGTCCGTGCCTCTGGGATCCCCCCAGGCATGGAGAGAGGGATGGCACACATGGGGAACAGGGACTCTGCAAGAACAGAGGAGCTAAAAGCATGTTCCTGCAGAGCATGGCCTATTTCCATTCTGTCTCCTTAGTGAGACATGAGGGACAGCCAACAATGAGCTGGAAAGAACCCACTGGAACTTTGACTCGAGCCATGATATTTTCAGGGGTGAGGGAAAGAAGCTATTTTGCACCTGACACCCAAAACCAACCTCCAGTTCTTCCCCTGCTCTGTTTGAGATGGGCTTTTCATCTCACATAAGCAAGCAAGCTTTTCTCCTGTGAGTGTGCAAAACCCAGTCACTGGGATATCACCCTTGGGCTCAGGTCTCAAAGTACAGTGTCAGCGAGGCCGAGTGGAGAACTTAACTCACTGAGGGGAGCTTTGCTGCCAGAAGCACTCAGCCTGTAGTCCAAGATGCTTAGCCTAAAATCACAGTCCCTCCTGAGCCTGAAGCATCCTGAGGAGCTTGGCTTGGCCAACAACAAAGGAAGAGGGTGGACATCAGAGGTCTACAAGCACCAAGTCGTTATTTGTCTGTCTTTGGCTCTAGGTGGTGGCATCTGTGGTGGACAAGGATGATTTCTCAGGATTTGCTCCCCTCCAGCCACAGGTAAGGCTATGAATCAGTGAACAGTCCAGGAGGATGTGGGGTTGGATGTCACCCCGCAGCTTCCAAGGGCTCTGGCCTGTGGTGGGGAGCAAACAGCACCATCAGCAACCACCATGAACTCTCTGCCACTGCCACGGGGAGGAGGCAGGCGCTGCCTCCACGGATCAGCTGCTGCCTCCATCATCAGGAAGCTCACCCACCTCCATGGCTGAGGTTAACTGGTTCCCTGAATGGGGAAGTGGTGGCCTGGTGGCACATCCTCTGCCCCCACCATCACTGTGGGGTGACAGCTTTCAGCAGGGAGCAGTCTCTGAGCCTCCACGGAGGATTCACTAGGGATCCTCTGCCTAGGCTTGAGTGGGCAGTTCTGCTCTCCCTTTCCATCCTCCTCCCTGTTCCCAAAGCCCTTCTCATTTCTCGTGCCATTCTCCAGATGGTGTAGCAGCATCTTCCCATCTCTAAAGGTGTCTGAGAATTTTTACAGGAGCTTTTTGAGAGAACATGGGGAAGCGCAGCCACTGCTGCACCGTTGTGCAAGATAAACGTCGCCCTTCTCAATGCAGTCAGGGGTTGACATCTCAACCCTCTCTGAGCTGAAACTACAGTCACGAGTTGGAAAGAGGATTGTGCCTCTGAAAAACCAACTGCAGGTGGGAGAATTTGAAAACAACTCCTTAGAAGGAACAAAGCCAGTGACATTCCTCACGGCACTTAAGGCACCAGCACAGGGAGGAAGGTGTTGGGGTGATGGCGTGGTAGAAGGCTGCAGAATATTCCTGCAAAGCAATCAAAATCTTCCAGATTACTGCTGATTTTCCTTTTCTTCTTCCTGTTGGCAGACCTCTGGTCCTCCACCCAGGCCCAAGACCCCAGAAATCCTCAGGTAAGTTGGATGAAGGATGGTCGATGCTGTTTAACCCATGCAGCCAGGCACAACCCCATCCTGCACCATCGTGGCTGAGCATCCAGCTGGCACCCGAAATTCAAGGGGGATGAGGAATGGATGGTAGAAACAAGGAGGCAGAAGTCTGGATTATCCCTACAGAGGAAAATAACAGCATTGCCAGCATTCCTGACCCGTCCACTGCTCCCACACCCAGGGCCCTCCAAGGGCAGCCACACCGTGTCATGTACGAGTTTATCCCTGAGACCGCTGAGGAGCTGCAGGTCCTGCCAGGAAACATTGTCTTTGTCCTGAAGAAAGAGAAGGACAACTGGGCTACAGTGATGTTCAATGGAAAGGTACCAGGAGTGTGCTGGCAGCAGGGCAGGCAGAGGGGTGGATGTGGTGAGGTTCTGCAGAGGCAAAGCCTTGCCCAGAGCAACTAAATGGGTTTCTGATTTAGGTCCCTTATGCCCTCCCTGGCTTAGGCCACAGGGCTCAGTGAAACCCATCCAACCTGCAGAAACTAAAATTCAAGCTCCAGGAACTCTCCTGGATGCAGGGGAGGGTGAGGATACAATTGGTTGTGTCCTCCAGCGGTGAGTTGCTCGGCAGTCACCACTCATTTCTCCTCCCCCTGCAGAAAGGGATCGTCCCCTGCAACTTCCTTGAGCCTGTGGAGCTCCAGAACAAGCTGTATATCCAGGTGAGGAGGCCCAGGAGGAGACGGTGTCCTGGAAGGGCAGATCCCCACACATTCACCCACCACCCACCTCCCAGTAGGATCCATATCTGCGATTCTCTCCCCCTCACGATGGTGGGGTTGGTTCTTCTGGCTCATGGTCACCTTAACTTGAGCTCAGAGATCTGCAAAATCGTGTTGGTGGCACCCTGGGTAGCAGTTGGCAATGCTGGAGAGTTAAAGGGTAGCGAAGTCACCCCACCACAGTTCAAGACCCCAAACAGACTTTGGGAAAACAGCTGGTTGGAGGGGGGGCTGCACAAGACAGCAGCACCCAGGAGGAGTGGGATTGACAGCACTACCTTCTTTCCACTGGCACAGGAAGAAACCCCTGTGGAGGACGAGATGCCTGAGTCACCCACCTCCACAGTGCCAGAGAAGCCACGGCGGCCGGTGCCAGGTCAGAGTGGGGGAGCTGAAGGGATGGGGGACCCCAGCAGCAGGTTTGAGGTGGTTTCCTCTGTGCCATGTCCTGACCCTTTGAGACCAAGGCTAAGGCTCATCTCCATCTTGCTCCCAGCCCCATTTGCAGTCAAGGATTAGGACACATTAGAGCAGGAGGCAAAGACAGCAACTGCAGTGCTGAGGATGGAGTAAAACAGTGCCCGTGAATATCTGAGAAAAGCAAGTCCCTCTATGCTCTTAATTAGCACAATGACTAATGAGAAGAAGGGCCTGGGGGTAGGAATGGGGCAAGAAAGCAGCTGGAATAGAAGGCTCCTTACAGGCATCTCCTTCAAGCAGGGCACCCACGATGGTTTTCTTGCTGCCCTGAGCAGGGCTGGGCTTGAAGGAGCTCTGGTTGCCCTGGGAAGGGGATTCCTGGGCAATGTGACCCAGTGGTCCCACATTCCAGGCCTGGGGCAGAGATGGCAGCACCAGGGTCACCACATTGCCCCCAGCACAGTTGGTTCAGCATGCTGGGAAGCTGAATGTCACTGCTGCAGTCTGAAATGGCTGTTCAGAGCCAAGAGCTGAGAGGATGCACTGCGAATTGCCCTCTCTTGAAAAATCACACAGTGTCACAGGTCTGTGGCTGAGCTCCACACTGCTGCAGGAATAACCCTTTTGGGGTAGAAAATACCACTGTGCAGAGACTGTACCGCCCAGGTGTTAACCTGGTGCAGTTCAGTCTGGCCAACCTGCCAAAAAAACCAGGAATATGTGAAGAACCAATTGCCAGCCCCATGTTCTGAGGTAGGCCTGAGCCAGTTGGTCATGGAAAAAGGTGGATCAAAGGATGACTATCAACAGGACAGGGCTTGTGTCCCAAGCAGAGCAGCCTCATAGGCTGTCCAGGGTTAAAGTTGACACAGAAGGTGGCTGTGGCTCATAGAGCTAAGAACAAAAAGCTCATAGATCCAACAACCCCAAAGACCACCTTTAGGCCATCAAAAGCCATCTCAGATCAATTAGTGGGACCACATTCAACAGCGTAGCTGTCTCTTCCCATAAGGAGCACAGTCATGTCACAGCACTTCCAAAATGTAGACCAGATCCTCGTGAACAGGCTTCAACAAACCTGCATGAAAGCACCTTGCTTGGAGGTCTAAATTTAGCTTTACAGCCCCAGTGAAGGACAGGGACTGCCTTCAGTTTTCACAGTGGATCTAGGGAAATTTCAAGAGAAAAGACACTAAAACCAGCAGCTCGCGTTTATCTTTTAAAAATCCACCCAGGAAAGACATCTCACCCCTAAAGCTCCCATCCCTGCAAGAGGGAAGGCACAGAGCTCAAACCTCTCTGCTCAGTGGTTGTATCTAGATCTTATGGATGAAGCCCATTGTGGCAGATGCAGATCCCTTCGAGGGACCACTGCTGGCCCCAGGGTTGGTTGGTGTTGCTGCAGGAGATCTGGCCACGTATTTAGGCACAGAGCAGCAACGCTTATCCCATTCCACCTGCTGAGCCACTTCTTTCCTCCTCCACAGACCACATTCCTGATACTGTGATGCAGCCAAGAGACACAGCAAAGGTAACATCCTGTGAATGCAGACCCCAAGGTCCTGTTGGTGCCACAAACTTGCATTTACCAGACAACTAGAGCTGCTTTTTGGGACTCTTATCTTAGTTAACCTGGTGCAGTTGCAACATCTTAGTTGACCTGAGGCACTTGAGAAGGGAGAAATAGGAGTTTGGCTGGAATGCACACATTCCTGGGCAGGGTCAGCGCATCAGGTGGTCGTGCTGGGGAGAGAGATGGGAAAACAAAACATTCCCAACTCGAAAAAAAGACTGAGGGGGTTGGAGGGTGAACAGAGCTTGAATTTGGTCACCCCAAAGCCACAATTCGGTGCCAAGTGTCTCATCTGTTACTGGACTCTCTCCAGGGGTTGCCAACCAGCCAATGTCCAGCCATAGCTTGGGTGGCACAATCTGACCAACCACAACCATGGCAACCACAGTTTCAACATCCCAGTCCCTCTCCCTTCCCTTGCCAAGCCACACAAGGTGACGACTCCTTTATTGTCCGCAGGAGGCCGAACCACCCACCTCCAGCCCTTGTGTCCTCAAGGTGCATTACAAGTACACGGTTGCCCTGAGGGCCGAGCCAGGCCTCTCCTACACGGAGCTCCTGGACCTGGTTTGCAAGAAGCTGGAGCTGCAGCCCAAGCACACGGAGCTGAGGTGAGGCCCTGCCCGCCGCAGGGAGCCAGAGCCGTGTTCCCAGGGCTCCCACCCTCACCCAACATCCCTGCACACCAGGTACAAACCTGCGGAGAGCAAAGAGCTGGTGACTCTGACTGCAAAGAACCTGGATGCAGCCTGGAGCCAGAGCAAGGGCAACTGCCTCACAGTCTGGTGCGACCTCACAGAGGTCAGTGACAACTACAGGTGGCAGCCACCTTTTCTTCCCCCTCCTGCCTTTGCTTTCCTTGCCACGAGTGCAGGCTTGTGGCTTCCAGCGCAAGCCAGCGCCCTCCTGAAAGGCAGAGGAGCAAAGAGGGGGCGAGGAGGAGAAGCAGAGCTTGTTCTCTCTTGTTCTAGTACAAAGAAAAAGGAGAAGCCAAAGGGTGTGTGTCCTTACCAGCTTGTTCCCTGCCCTAGGGAGAGGGGTTTTTACCAGACAGCAAGCCAGAGGAGTCTCCACAGGAGGCAACGCCGGAGGAGATGAGACCAACCCAAGTTGTAGCACAGTACAACTATGAAGCCACCCAACCTGAAGACCTGGAATTTCAGGCAGGAGATGTGATCCTGGTTTTATCCAAAGGTAATCATGCCCCTCCTGTGACAGGGCAGGGGAGGGACCTGTCAGCTCTGCTGAGAGCAAAGCTAGTGTGGCAGCAGCAGAGCACCTCCAGCTCTAGCACGAGCACCTTCAGCTCTAGTGGAGCTTCCCATCCACACATCTGTGTCATGCACACTTCCAACACATTTTCATCCCAGTCCTGTTTCTGCCACCCCCTTCCCCAAGCATTTAAGAGAGGAGTTCCACCTGAGCTGTGTTTAAGCTTACTGTTCACAGTGGATTTTTCCAAGGAGATGCCTCATTTTGGCTGCAGCTCTTGCTTCCATTCCTCTCACATGGCACCTTTTCCTGTCTTCTTTTTAAGGGTACAATCTTCCATTAGCCTGAATCCTGTTAAATATTAGTCTTTAGTGCTTCTATGAGAACTGAGGCTTAAACAGAGACAATCTCAGCAAGATCTAGTACATATGTTTGAGCTGGATCCTTTCAAGCCTGTGCAGAACACACAGCAGAGGGGACAAAGCCACTGCTTCAGCAAAAACTGCTGGTAAGCCCCCATCAGCTGAAGAATTATATACACAGGGCATGTTTCCCTCCTTAATGGGGCCTCTGAGTGAAATCAAAACATCAGGAATAAGGTTTGAAGGCAAAAAAATTGTGATACCTTGCTAGCTGTAGCTCTGTCAGTAATTGTGGTGGCTGGCAGGCTTTGGCAGCAGTACACAAGCAATCACAGTCCCCCCCTCTATGATTTTACAGGTTAGTATTTGCACCATACAGCACTGATGACTCCCCAACCCAAAATCCTACTCTCCCCTTCACTGCTGAGCTAAATATTTCCCATTGAAAGGTAGTTCTCACCTCATTTGGTTCCCCCACAGCAAGATTTTCAGAGCTCCTAGGCTTTACTCAAACCAAGGGTAGCAGAGGCTTTGGGGGTTTGTTTTGGCATTTTTATGTGAACTTGGAAAACAGGTGAAAATACAATTTAGTTTTATTTTGAAGAGGACGGCCCAAGTTATCAGATCATTTCCTTGCTCTCCACACTCACCTTGTTTCCACTCAAGGCAGTTTCCAAGGCCCCTGGTCCATGTTTTGATCTGATTTCCCACCTCCATTTGGCATTCCTTCTTACCTTGTAGCTTTGCTCTCTTCCTAGCTCCTTCTCATCCCCTTTCCTCCACATTCCCCTCTCTACCAGGCTCTAGCATGGCTCAAAGGCTTATCAGCAGAAGCACCTTAAAATGGTGATCTCAGGCCTGTCTGGAGCACATGGAGGCGATTATGTTCCTCTACATCCCTGGGGTGACAAAAACCATGTCAATTTTCTCTTCCAGTGAATGAAGACTGGTTAGAAGGCCAGTGCAACGGAAAGACTGGCATCTTCCCATCCGTGTTTGTTCAGCAGCCTAACGCTGAAGACCCAGAGAAGTGACTTCAGAAGAGTTTAAAGTCGTGGAAAAAAATTCAGCTGTTGCCATTAAGAAGTTTCCATATTAATCCCTGCATCTGAAAATGAACTTCATTATGAAGTTATATCATTGCTACTTGTATTAAAAGCTTTATATTTTCTTTTACCTTTTGTGTTGTTCTCTAAAACAGGTACTTGTTAAGAAGTTGCTAATTGTCTTCCTGTTAGGAATTCCTAAATCCTGTGCTTGCCAAGCCCCTTGGACTTGCCTTGTCCCACCTGCCCTATCCTTAACAAAGCTTTTACACAGACATGCCAGGAGCTGGGAAAACCCACAAGAGGGCGGTGCCACCCGCAGTTACAGCCCTGTCAGCAGATCCAAAAAGGGAAGTGACATTCAGGAAGCTACAGACCAGGAAAGGCTGAACAGCATTTGCTTCCTTAAAACATTACTGCCAACCCCAAGAGCTTAGGAGGCACCACACAGCCTCACCCTGCTCCAACTCACAATTCAAATTCGCAGGGACTTTACAACCCCCATCAATAAAAGTGGACACTTTTTTCACCATTGTTTCTTAAAGCTTTTTCTGATCAGTCAGAAGAGACCATAACTTAGAAACACACTGCCTGCAATCTCAGAGCTTTGCTCCAAAGCAAAGGCAGCAGTTTCTCCACTTTAGATTCCATCACACAGGTCCTGGACAACCCCAATGAGCCAATAACCTAAATATCATTTATTTCTGAAGAGCTGCCTGGATACAACAAACACCTGTCATTTCAAACCAAGAACATCTCTGGCGTTTTCTGTGACACATCTGGAAGTATGAAAACAGCCAACATCCTGATCTGCAGGCAGGTCAATGGCAGGAGGATCTGTGCCCTACCAAGTTCAGTCTGCAACTGAAGAGGAGCTTTGCAAGCTACTCCCCCATCCCAGATTTTTGGGTTGGTATGTAAAACACGCTACGCGGGCAGCACAAAACCACAATCCAATTATGTGCACCAAGCCCAAGCCAGAACCACTGTGATTTATTTAGGTCTCTTTCAAATATGAGGGGAAAAAAAAAAAAATTTTAAAAAAAATCAACTTCAAACCTTCTGGCTCCTCCAGAAAAATAACGTGTTTTTAAAGGCCTGCAGCCAAGTCACATGGGAAATAAATGCTACACACAGACCTGGATGGAGAGAACATGGTTTAATTAAAGGCAAAGCTGATTTCAGCAGCTGCAGTTCTTGCACAGACAGACAAAAAACACAAAAAAAAAGCTTACGACACAAACCAGTTTGTGTTGGGGGCCCCTCGCCTCGCTCCCCCAGGGGCTGGAGGGCGGGAGGGCAGTCGGAGCATTCCCGAGGCCGGACGCTCATGCACAAGTGGAACGGTGCGGCTGGACCAGGCACTGCCGGGAGTGAGATGGAGAACCTGGTTAGCTCGTCTGGGGTGCAAGAGTCAGTGACGGATCAAACACTGGAATGTCGCAGCTGCCGGGGTGCACAGCTCGGACACACACCGGGAGAGCTGGAGGGAAGCACACAGGGGTGGGCTGTATTACCACCGGGTGGGAACTTCACTTTTTGGACTTGTTAAAGGAAATACAGCTTCGAAATGCAACACAGAACAGTGATGTTGCTAAGGTGGAGCTCGTGGGGGAGCTGCTCCTACCCCTGAGGGGTATCGGTCTCCTCCGCCTTCCCTTTTCGTGTTCTCTGGAGCTGCCCAGACTCCAGTCTCACTTCAGCTCCTGCATGTGCTTTGCTCTGCATCTGAATTCCAGTCCAGAGATCCTGAATCATCACACAAACCCCTACTGCTAAAAACAGCAAATGGACATTGAGATTGTTTCCGTAACTTCCCTGGGAAACCTAACAAAAACGCTGTCCTTTAACAAAGCTTCCAGTCTTCCTTCCCCCTAATAAATAGCAAATAAAACATTTTTCCCTTTCCCTTCTGCACCTTTTCAGCTATGAACAGCACTATGCCGTTTCCACGTGCGGTTCACACACGTGTGTCCATGGGTGCCTTGGATTTGTTTCTGGAACTGAAAGCTTGGGGCTGCAGCTGGGGCAGGGGGGGGATGGGTTTCTGCAGAGCTGACCTGTGCCTTGCTGGGGGTGTGGACGCTCCACACTGTCCAGGCTGACTGTCGGATTTACCCAGCCCTGCTGGACCCCTGATTATTTTCTGCGAGATGTTGCACATGGTAATGAAACTACGAGCGTTCAGCGAAGATGGGAGGATGGAGAGAAAAAAACAAAAACAAAAAAACAAAACAAAACCGAAAACAAAAAAAGAAAACCATTGAAAGCTGTCTACCTACCTATTAAAATGAGTCAGGCCGTGAATGCACAGACTAGCCTGCCCTTTGTGGGGCTAGCCACTATGCTACAGTAAAATGTACAGGAATCACACATTAATTTAAAACCCTATAGCAGTTAACTTGCTTGTTCAGCAGAGTGCTGCGATGCCCCACATCACCCATTATAGCTCAAACACCTACTGAGAGGAGGGCATTTCATGCTGGAGTCTCTAACCCACCCGTGGGCTGGCCAAAGCCTCTGGGTGAAGCAGTGCCAAGTGCCAGACTCTCCTTCATGAAACTCCTTCGCTAGCCCAGGAGATAGAGCCCCACCTCGCCACCAACCACCTCTGACCAGAGCAGCAACTGGGGCTTTCATTGCTACACACTGACTATGAAGCACGTCTGTGTACGGAAGAATTCAGTGTGATCTTACTACTGAGATAGTAATAAAGATGTTTAGGAGTAATTTCAACTACATTCTCAGTCAGCAAAGCAATCGTTAATGGATTCCTATTGTATCTCCCCAAAGAGGGGATAAAGATTGAGAAGTTCTCATTGGCTTCTCCCATCTGCCCTTCATTCTCAGCTTTTACTTCCCATGTGGCTGGGGACATGCACGATGGAGAAGGTGAGAGGCGGTGATATCGGGTTACTGAGTGAGCCAAACAGCAGTTCCTCTCTCCCTCCAAAGGGCCCAGGGATGGGAGAGTTCCTGATGTTGTTTGCTTGCACTGCAGACGTTTTGTGCACACTCAGTGGGTCGGTGGAGCACTTACGCCCTCCTGACAGCAAGGAACAGAAGAGAGGGCTGCCACCTGCACAGGACTGTGTGGGCCAGTCCCGCAGACCCAACATGCCATGGTTTATGGAGCCGTCGTTTGCAAGGGTTGCCTCCTCTGTCTCAATGCGGCGGGTTCATGGCGCCTTGTCCACGTTGCTGCTTCTGCTTCTGCTGCATCAACAGCTGCTCCAGGGCCGAGGGGCCAGGGTGCATCATGGAACTGGACCAGATGGACTGAAAACAAAGAGCCAACACTAGCACCTCCTGCATTAGACAGCCCCCCTCTGACAGATGGGAAAGCAGAGACAGTCCTATATTCTCCTTCTTCGTCACTCATACCTGGCTTATCATGAAAGTTATCCAGGCTTCAAAGTAGGCCTTCTAAAAAGAGGCTCCCTGGAAGAACCTTCAACTCCTACAGAATCCTCACTACCATAAAAATTCATCCCACGCTAACTATTACTAATTTTAGACTAGTCAAAGTAAATCTTATAATTCCTTCCAGTTCTGCCAGCCTGGGCTTGATCCACAAAACACTCAAAACCAGCAGGAACTGGAAAACTGTGATGTCTTCCAGCGCTGGCGACACCTCCCACACTGCCTGCATAAGCAAATCTACAGGAAAAACCCTCAGCTTCTGACACTGAACTCTGACACTTGCAACAGCCTAATGCCCATCACTGGATCCTCAGGCCCCACAGACCCATTCCTGAGCACAGTTTCAGCCAAACCTACCTTCAGGCTCTCCATGAGCACAGCTGAGGAGTCCTCCATGGCGGGAGGGCCTTGGGCTGCCCAGGTGCCACCGGGAGCACTGGACTGGTGCCAGCTGCTCTCCGAAGAGGACGATGTTGCTGGGAGATAGTCCAGACCAAACCCTCCCATTGCTAAAATGGGAGAAATACAAGTTCAGAGGGACATGGCAAAACCACTGCAAAGCAAACACCATCAGCTGCTGGTGTCTGATGGCTCTGCAGGAGCCTGGAACCCAGCACTTGCCTGGCTTATCTGTTTTCCAGCGGTCTGCGACTCTCCGGTCTCTGTTGTCTGGAGTCCCAATGGGTCCGAAGTTGGAGAAGGGAACAGAATTGTGGTTATGGGTAGGAGGGGAACTTGGCAAGCTGCTGGGGTTGGAGGAGTGAGGAGATTGGCTGGCTGGTGTCGAATGATCTGGTGATTACAAGGCGAGAGGAACACAGTCAGCAGAGACAGCAGTAGCCTCCCAATTTTGAATTTCTTAGTGCTGCTGCAAATTTTGCCATCATCCACTTTGCTCCAATGCTGAAGGGCAGTTTTTATTCCCTCCATTACACAAGTGTAATGCAAATTCTGAAGTTCTGAGTGAAAAATTTACAAGAACACAAAACCCAGGAAGTCTTATGAGAGCTGGCCCAATAAAAAAAAATCAGATTAGACCTTGAGGAGTTCACAAGTTTACAACTCAAACTCCCAAGTCTGAGAATGTTTTACACTTCTGTGAGTCTTAAAAAGACCAGAACCCAAAACTGAGCAAAAGAGGAGAGTGAGCATGAAGCCTGTCTGCAGGCAGAGCAGAATGAATGAAGAGGTGAAGGGAGAGAAAGCTGAAGCCATGTGAGCCAAAAACCTGTTAGAATAAAAGCACTATGCAGTTCCCTCCATTTCACCCACAGTGGCTTTTCCTGGTTGGTTGCAAAAGTTTCAGTGCAGGTGTTATCTAAAATCTACTCATGTCTTAGATTCAACTAATTCCTCCTCTCATACTCTTCTGGATTTTTAGTGAGAATAAAATCATAATAAAAAAGTTATGGTTTATGCCTTTAAGATAATTAATAATGAAGAAACTGGTGTGCTTTGTAGGCTGCTTAACAGTAAAAAAAAAACCTAACAAAACCCACAACTGTCTTATTTTCCTCCATACTCTTCAGTCATACAGTTTTGTCCCTTTTAAATCTCTATATTATGAAATCCAGTTCTTCCTGCTTTTTCCAGAAAAAGCAACACTGAAAGTATATGGATGTCTGAGTTAAAGCCCTACTCCCAAAGGGCTGTCAGGAAACCAAGTTTAAGAGATTTCAGGATTTAACACCTCTTACAACATTTATCCTGCTCAATTACTTAAATTAAAATCCAGGTTCTTCTATGATATTAATTAGAGAATCCCCTCACATATCTGAGAATACATAAAGAAAAACGGAAACCTTCAGAGACCTTGTCAAGCAGGTTTGGGGTTTTGTTGCTTTTTTTAAATTTCCAGTTACATATAACTTGCAGTCGGTTTAGAATTAACTCAAATCCTCTTAAATCACTAGACAAGAAATACCACACCAGTATTACCTGAGCTGGCTGGAAGGGATGGAGACCATGGAGTCCCTTCAAAGAGAGAATAGAGTGAAGTCTCCTGGTGGGCAACTGAGGGGGTAACTTCTGTTTTTGTGCTGGTATTCATGTTTTTCCCATATACCTCATTGAACATGCTGTTGTTTGGATATCTTTCCTGAAAAAAACCCAAACAGAATGTTTAGGTGTTGGATTTATTTCAAACAGTGAGAATGTATAAAGGAAACAATTCTAGATTAAAATATTTCCTAACTCCTTTTTCACTGCACAGCCCCATCTTCTCTATTTTATTTAATCCATTACATTAAATCCATCACACTCTGAACCAAGACTGATTTTTCCTGACTGGACTGCAAAGCCTTCACAAAATCTTTAAATTCCCAGTACTCAGAGACGTTGTATTGAGACCCTGCTCAATTCTCTGGAAGAAAACAAGTCATTCTCTGCTCAGGAAATAAAAACTCCTGAGATGCACCTTTTCAGTCTATTCCATGATTCTACTAAAAGCAAGGGGCTCATGAACTCAGCAAGATTCAACAGTACATCTGCACCATTACAGCTAATGAATTTGGGAAGACAACCGATGAAGGCAAAGATTAAGGTTGATACAGACTGAAATTAGGCCTCCATAAAGATTTCTTTCAGGTTTTCCACTAGTTTGACAGCAAGGTCAAACAGCAAATGGCAGCAGACTTTGACTCTCACTTACCTGATTAAGAGAAAAGCCACTGAGGGACAGGAAAGATGATGACTGAGACATCAATTCTGATGGTTTTTCCAGCAGGGACTTCTTCAGAAACCAAAAAGGGGAAGAGAGCAGTTAGTGATCAGTGCACTAAGCAGGAGCAAGGTGTGTTGTCAGAAACTGCCACAGTGGGTTTGGTCACATATAAAACCTCCCATGCACTTTGGCTCCAGCACCTTGGAGGACAGGGGAAGCAAACTACCAAGTGCAGAGAGTCAGTAGTTTTTCTACTAACTGTAATTAGTATCTAAAAATCAACAATCAAGACAGCTGAGAGTCTCGGGCAAACCCCACTGCCAGAACAGCTTTTCAAATCCGAAGTCTAATTCTCTGCCTGATACATCTGGAGGGGAGATTCCTGCCAAAAATCCCTTATGGTTGTGTGAAAACTTGCACAAATAGGACAGGATTCTTCCCAGTGATCAGAGGACTCCTTCAGACGTGATCAGACCCTTGTACGTGGCTACTGACAGAGTATTTTCCAGTTCTGAGAGCAGCCCTGCTGTACAGACATTCTTAGACAGCGAGACCTGCCAAGTGCTGTGATTTCTTTAATTAGGTTTAAGAGTCCAAGTGTCATTTAGCACTGTCTCATTTCCATTATAAATTACTGTAGAGAGGAAGAAAAAAAAAAATGCAACCCAGGCGTTTAAAAGAGAGGTTCCAAAACTCCCCTGGGGTTCCATGTAAAGATATTATGGGTCATGACCTTTTCCATCATCTATGCCAGCCCCCCTCATATAGTTGTCATTTCCAGCATATTTCTCAGCTTTCTGTTTGGTTTTAACTATGATTAAGGGGTGAAAAACAATGTCTCTGAAACAAGTGTATTTAAGGAAGAAATGGAATTGGTTATCATTGACACAGAAACCAACGAAAACTTATCAAGTTTGGCTGGTGGACAATGAACATCTCCAAATTTAGGATTACCAAGCCATGGAATTAATAAAGCCATAAGTAAAACTGTGTGTGAACTAAATAAAGAGTTGTAGTCTCGTTCCAAATAAAAGCCCTCTTGCACTTGCTCCAGCTCAGCATGTCAGATGTTTTTAAATTTATTATTCAAACCACAGAAACCTGACCTAGCGTCCCTCTGTCCTTAACACAGTTGCAATATCTGGAATATCTTTGCTTTTATCCCGTAAACTTAAGACAAACAGCCTCATTTTCTTGGCAAGCAGCTCCTAGCTTGTTAAGATTTTAAACGTGACAACTCATTACTTTGAAAGCACGTTTTAAAAGGCAGACAAAATTCCCACTCTGCATATTCACACAGCTTGCACAGTGAAGGATTTCCTTCCATTTGTCAGCAGCCACAACAGTAGGAGCTTCAAAGGAAGCTGCTGATGAAGCAGCCATTAGTTTCCTAGCGAAGTTACCTAATGAGACAGAAATGAGTGTCTATTTTGCTACTGGCTCCTTGGGATGGCAGGTAAAATAACTGAGGAATAGACTTAATCAGAGATTTTGAGTCACAAGTAATTCTTTGTTACTGCCACTAATCTGAGTTAGTAGGATTTCATGAACATGCTTGTAGCCATACTGGAAAGGCACACTGCAATTTCAGAGGCAATTTATAAATTCATCAGCTGTAAGACCCTCCAGCTAGTGAACTAGGAACGTTTTAACACAAAAATGTAGGAAAAAAAGCCTTTCAGTCTGTCAAAAATTACTGTATTTATATAAGAGTTACTGATTATTTAGCCCGTTGCTTGCTATTTTCTTCCAAAGCTATCTTGTTTTGGAAGAAATCTTTTCTGTATTTAGTGGGGCAGCATCCTCTGCCTCTATGGAATTATATGCAGATTATAATCACAGAATCATAGTATGGCCTGTGTTGGAAGGGACCTTAAAGCCCATCCATGCCATGGGCAGGGACACCTTCCACTAGCCCAGGCTGCTCCAAGCCCATCCAACCTGGCCTTGGACACTCCCAGGGATGGGGCAGCCACAGCTTCTCGGGGCAACCTGTGCCAGGGCCTCAGCACCCCCACAGCCAAGAACTTCTTTCTAATATCTCATCTAACCCTGCTCTCTTTCAGTTTGAAACCAGCCCCCCTTGTCCTGTCACTACACCCTTGTTTTGGTGACTCCCCACAGTTCAACCTGTGCCCCCCCTTCCCCTTTATTACTAAGCCCATACAACTGCAAAAGAGTGAGTGCATTAAATGAAGCATCAGCATCTCTCCTGTGGATTGTACTTAAAAAAAACCCAGTTATTCTGATTTCTGAAGAAATCAGCAGGCCTGGATTTGGCCCAGGAGCCATATCATGGGCCTCCAGGAAAACTAGCTCAAGGTTGAGGCAGGGAATTGGATAGGAGGGATGGGGGAGAGAAAGGAATTTCACATTTCTTATCATTTCACAGAAGAAAGAGATGCCAGTTAAGAATGAGAAGCAGCAGTATTACATCAAATACATACAAAGAGGCTTCGTCCAGGAAGAGAGGCGAGAGGTCCCAGCAGAGCTGGGTAAAGATCAGGAGGATTAGAGAAAATCAGCTCTTCCTCCTCCTCCAAGGCAGCCAGACTCTTTAACAGGTCCGGAGGAAGCAGAGGGGAGCTCTTGGGGTCCTAGTGACAGAAATGAGCACAGTGAGATAACAGAAGGCAGAAAGAACAGCCAGAGACAGCAAGGGGAAGCTAAGCCAGAGCAGGAGACAGAACAGCAAGAGGAAGGCAGAAGGCAGCATGCAGAGAGTGAGGTGAGGGAGTGGCATTGCAGAAGTGTACTGAGGCACACAGAGGGAGAAGTCTGAGCAGAAAACACCCCCAGGTACGTGGCCTCATGTGCATGGGGAGCAGTGTCACGTCACCAAAGTGATGGGCAGCAAGTCCAAATTAGTGCAGCGTGTGCTTCCCACTGCATCCATGCCACACACTGAACCTGGGTCCACATTCAAGGACAAGGAACATGAAACCTTACAATTATTCTACAGCTGACCTGTGAGTAATTTAGGTTTCAAGTAAAATTATGTTTGCATCTTCTTTCCCCTATGAGTGGAGTTTAAATCCCATAAGACTTATTTCCACTGGTGACGGCTGCTACACCAGCATACAGCTGACCAGACCACTGGGCCAAAAAACCTGCCAAGTGCTGCTCAAACTGGACATCTTGGCTTTTGTGAGGGATGCTTAGAGCACAAACATCATGGGCACAGCTTCTCTCCACACTGCACTATGCTGGCAAGATTTCCTTTTTAGGAACAAGAATAAGGCTTTGACCCTGTTTCCATCTAAAAACCACAATGTGGTATCAGAGTAGGGGTAGATTCCTGTATATTGTCTGGCTTTTCTCTTGGAAGGATGAGCCAAGTGATCCCAGCTGACCTTCTCCAAGTCCTGAGAGCATGTACAGAGGCACACCATGACAAAAGGTTTAAAGAGGCCTCTGTTTAGGTTTCCTTATAAACACCACCAGGAACACTCAGAGATAACTCCAATAATAAATAACAGACACTACTGGTTTTAGAAACAGCAACATGAAGCACAACTGCATGAACAGAAGCAAAGTATTCCATTAGTGCAACTAACAGCTAAGGAAGTAAGTCAGCTCTCAGTGGTGGGATTTTCAGGAAAAACAAACAAACAAAAAATCTAACATGAGACTGCTGCTACCAGCCTCGATTTCCGTCCTCAATTGGACTGCTGCAGCCTCAGCTGTTCAATTCACTAGAGGGGTGTTAAGAGTTCATCTAAAGAGTAATAATTCAACTGCAATTATTTGGGTGGCTTTTACGGTTTTCATCAGTTGCCAGACAAGAATTTTCCCCAAAACTAACAGCTGCCATGTTTCTAAACCTGTCAGACACAGTGCAGAGATCAATGTCACATCCACACTGAACAAGATTTACACCTACTTGAAACCAGATCTTCAAGAGACTGATCCCACACATAGCCAACTCAAACTGAAAATTCATCACTATTTTCTGGAACCCCACGTACCCCATGATACCCAGGGTCTCTTCTAAATAAGCTCACATTGACCTACTTGGGGCCACTGGGCATTCCTGAAACAGGGAAAGCCCAGAGTTGTCAGGAATCCCAGAGCCTCATTGGTTTTCACCACTTGCAGCCTGGATCTTACCTCAAAGGTCATCCTGGAGACAGCATCCTGCTCTGAGCGGAAGACTCCTTGCCGCTTTCCCCTGCGGTCCATGTTCGACTGCTGGGCCACCACCCTGTTGTCAGCCATGCCATAGGAAGAGTCCCAGTAATATTCTGGCACCTTGACTTCTGAGGGGTTCTGGTTATATGGCTCCATTGGGAAAGGCTTCATTTTTTTCTCCAGAGGTTGCTGTTGCATCACAGGAGGCTGCAATGACTGTTCAAATAATTTGAGAGGGTCCTGGGCCTGCAGGTAATAGGGCTGCTTTACAGGCATGATCTTCCCCAGGGAGCCTTGGACTTGGGGGGGATTCCAGAGCTGCTTCGATGAGTCTGTCTGCGGATACTGAGGCAGAGACACAGGATTTCACCAGCAGGGAAGAACAATTAATGTTACCTGAATGCCTAACTCCATCCAAACTGTCAGCCTGGCTCATGTGTGACAGCAAATCAGAATGACTGTGCAATGTCTGCATTATTCATCTAATATTCTCTAGTCCAGTTTTAAACCAATAGCCAAGTACAATCCTTACTCCAATCCAGTACCTGATAAATTAAAACCTATAAAGTAAACCTTTATTGAGGTATGAGCTGCCCAGAACACCAGGAGGGTCTCACCATCGAGTGCAGACATGCCAGAAGGGAGATTTTTCTCCAGTACAAAGTAAGTATAAATCTAAGAGCTGTGAGGGAACTGGCAGTGCACCATTAGCCAAAAGAAGAGTATGAGTGAAAGTTCACACACAAGAAAACTAGAAAGGCCTGGGACAGAAATACCTGATCAGAAATATCACCTTCATCCCTTGCCTATAAGCACAGAAAAAGGGTTACAGAAAACACATTCCCATTCCAGTACGTACCTTCCTCTCAGCTCCAGCATCACACAGTCATACCCACCAAACTTCCGCTCCTTTTCAAATTTCCCCAGAAGTTCACAATCAAAAAATTCTTTAACCACAATTTTGAAAGGTAATCCAGGAACACAAGTCTTGAAAGCTGTCATTTGTTTTTAAACAAAGTTTAGCACGTAGCACAGGTCAAGTTTACCTGCTGGAATCCGGAGTGGTGGGGTGGGCTCTTCCCCAGGCCCTGCACAGCTTTTGTGGGGGACTGTTGCTGCTGCTGCTGCTGGGCCAGAGCTTGGACCTGTAACTGGCTTGCGGACTGTGCTGTTGCCTGAGCTGGTAAAGATGAGAGGGGTTGCTGGGAAGGAGGTGGTGTTTGCTGAGGTCCCTGGGTCATTGGCCCTGGTCCAGAGGGCCGTTGCTGGCTGTAAGGAATGTGGGACTGTTTCCCACCTTGCACCTGGTTTCCTGCAGGTGAGTGAGCTGTGGGCTGGAGGAAGGTTCCTGGGACAGAAACGCCACCCGGGAAGGTGTACCCTGTGCTCATGGAGAAAGCCACAGGAGGGGGGACGACATAGGTTGGAGGTGGAAATCCTGCAAGAGATGAAAATGCACCTTTAATTGCAATTTGGCAGAGCAGAGAGCTCCCTCCAGAAAACATTTAGTGGGGTTTTTCTTCCTGTGCTGTTCATTTAGACTATGAGGAAAGGAGGCACCAGTCTGCGGACATGCACTGTAATGTCCTTCCTCACCTTTGCATGTACATGGCTGTGATCACACAGGGATTCAGAGTTCTGGAGTTTTCTTGCAATATTCCAGGCACTGATAACAGTCAGCCAGGGAAGTGCCTCAGAGAATCATGTTTCCCCTCCTCCCTTGCCTCCATCTCCCAGCTCTTTCTTTCCCCCCCCCACCTTTTTCTTCACCAGTCTGGGGGTTTTGATGCATTATCTCCAAAGTTCCCTCACCGTCAAACACATTTTCAGGGACTAAACTTCTGCAGGAATAAATAGAAGCAATCAATAAAATAAGTCTACTGCCTCCTCCCAGAGGATCACCAGTCTCTGGATTAATTTAGATAGAGACAGATGGTAAGCAAACAAATCCTCATATCCGCAAGATCAATTCCTTCCCTGTAGTTCACACTGAAAAGCCAGGTTTGGAAGGCAAGCTTTAATTTTGTGTCTCACAAGCCAGACTTTATGCTGACTTTGGGACAGGGAAGATGTCCCTCTATCTTATATTGAGGAACTCCACACAACAGCTTGCAGGGAAGATGCAGCTTCCAGCTATTCCACAAGCAAACATGGACAGCAAGGTATGACAGGAACACTCCACAACAAAATGGGAACATGCACTGCAGCAACAGCAGCAAATAAGACCACACAAATTACAGCTTGAAACATGAGCATCAGTACAAAAGAAACTGAGCTATAAAGAAAGCTGTGTAATTGATCTTTTGTAATGGAGTCCTGAGCACAGGGAATGCTTCCTCCTGAGCAGAAGCCTTTGTCATGTTTTGACAGGAAAAGCCTTCCGTGAACTTTCTTGATCTCACATCCACTAACCAAGAAAGGACATGGCAGATTTCATGACAGACCTCGATTCCAAAGCATAAACAATCTTATTTATCTTGTTTCAATTCTGATATGCTCATTTCTTACTACTTGTTAAGATTTCCAACATAAAAATCCACATCATTAACAGAGCCCCTACCTTCAGAGGCTCTAACAACCACTATTGCAGGAATTTTCTTTGCGGTCAATAAATCACACTCCAAAAGAACAATGCAAATTACCTGGTCGGCTAGGAAGGGGAGGGAAGGCTCCTGGGTGATGAATGGGGATGAACTGGGAACTGCTGGCCTGACTTGGAGTCTGAGTTACAGGTGTTTTCCTGGCTTCGGACACCGGAGTCTTCCTCATCTCCGTCTGGGATTTTACCTGATGCAAAAGAAAGTATGAAGAAATTAGATCACTTTTCCTGTAATTACCCATATTATGTCAAGCCAAAAAAAACCTCTCGGATTGTCTGAGGGATCATCTTTTCCCTAAGTAACTGGGAGGGGTTTGGAACACAGGAACCCTCCTTACTGACCCCAGGCAAGTTACCCTGCGTGTCCTCAGGCACTCCTTGCCTCACAAAAGCACTCTAAGGGTATCTACTCAGAAGATGCAACAGGTTCTTTCTCTAGCAAGAGAACGGGAAGCAGACATAATAATCCTCAAACCATCCAAAGAACCTACCATGCTGCTCACCTGCAGTGTTTAAAAACGAAAGTGCAGATGCTATTATGCTTCTCCTAGGGCACTGCTTCAGCCTAACTCATGCCACTTACCTGCAGCACCTTAAAAAACAAACAAACACTGCCACGTTCTTCCTAGGGAGTTCTCTCAGCCTAATGAAATTATTTTGACCCAGAGCATACAAGACAAACAGCAGAAGTGTTCAGTTTACTGCGTAACTGCTGGGTGTTCTGTTGAAAGAGCTGCACCAGTTAAAGGCAGAGAGAAGAATGTAATGTAATGTTTACCTGATTCTGAGTCTGCTGCAGTCTGGGTCTTCCTGGAGAGGAAGACAGAGGGGAAGACTACTTTCCCTTTCTGTTCAGCTCAGCAGAACTGCCTGGAATGCAAGATGGAGCAGGCAGGAAAAAGACAGCAAGCAAGGAACCCGGGCAATACAGAAAGGGCCCAGGAACAGACCTGACACCAAGCCTCAAAGGTGAGTGAAAAAAAGGGCTGTATCAGGGGCCAAATTAAAAAAATCCAAACCAAACAAACCAAAACTGTAGGGTTTATTTCAACATTTAGTGCTACTGAGTGGAGAGGAGTTACAGGGTATTTTTTTTTCTGTCAAAATACAATAGTAAAGGGGTAGATGCATTCAAATGTTTTCTTAAATTCTTTTTCAAATTGAATCTCCCCCTTTAGAAATTGTGGGAGTGCAGGGTTCTTTCCGTGCTTGTAAAACTCGGAGGTCTGGGTGAATTTTTGATCTCCCACTAGAAAAAGTCCAGAGGGAACTCCATGTCAAGGTTCTGGCTGATGCTAAACACCACAAACAATGCAGCCCTTGCTCGTGCCACATCCTGACACCTTCACTGTCCATCACATTCTGTACATTCAATTTACATTGTGCTGCCCCTTTTTTCTCCACAATAAGCGAAACATTTTATAATCACACCAAGAGCTTTGTATTCTTTTACAGAACATTGGAGAATTCAAAGATGCTCTTACTGCCACGGGATTTCAAAACAGGGAGTTCTAGTCCATCAGAAACTCAAAGGTGCTATAACAAATTTCCAAGGGATGGCTTCCAAAAGGCTCTCTGATTTACAGTTAACTTTATAAATCTAAATACCTAAAATTGATTAATCAAGACAGACAAATTCCAGATGCTTCCTTGCTTCTACTTGATCTCACCTCAAAAGTGTCAATGCTACCAAATATTTAGTCCCACAGTGGTCCTAAGTGTTCCTACACAGTGCTTGAGAGGTACCATTTCATCACAGTGACCTCTGAAGAGTATGTTACATCCTGAGTGAGCCTGCATTAAACCTTCCTTGGCGCCCAACATTTTCCCTACAGAGTACAGATTCAACCTATGTCACATCCCGCCTGAGCGCGCAAGTTTTCCACTTATCTGCAAAGCAGAACTGATTTGTTCTGTGTAACATTCTTCACATTTTTGCTAAGTAGGAGTTGCAGCATTTTCAGCAATTAAGCTTTTGAATGCAATGAACTAGGGAGGAGATAAAGCCTGGTATTTCCAGGAAGGCCAAAGCAGAGCACTAAGAGTCCACTAACTGGTACAAAAATCTACACTCGTTTCTCAGGGTGAGGGGAAGGACTGGAGAAATAAGTCCACAAGCTACATAAAATAAAAGGCACTTACTTGGATTAGTTTTCATAAATACAGCTGATGGAACTAAAAAGTCAAAATTAATTTCTACTGAAGAAGAGAAGAAGGATGACCAACCACATCAGAGCAGATTCTGCTACTGCTGGGTTTCAAATAAGTTCTTCCTGGGTTTGTTGTCTCTTAAGACTAAGACAAGCAAATTTCTGATAAATAAGTTATCTTTCCTATGTAAAAAGCTACATATATTTCTCAGATCTGGTGGGTTTTTATCAGCCTCAAGTCCTTATTTAGCAAGATAGGGGCACAAAAACTAAAACTGGGAGTTATGCTCAGGCCTGCAACCACATTCCAGACATGTTTGACAAATAAATAAGAAACTTGCTACTCTAACTCACCTGTGTTGGTTTTCAGATACCAGAGTCACATTCAGCGAGTCACAAACAATTCCCACACGGTTTCTGTAGCCTTTACAGTAACACTTTGCCCTCCCTGATAGGACCCTCTGCAAAACCAACTGAATAATGCTGCCAGTTCAGACCTTCCATTTCATATCCATGATGTTTAACAGCAAATAATCAGGAGGAGAACAAGAAGAATGATCCAAGAGTCCTAACAACGCAAGCTAGAAAGACTAAAAGAGATGGTCTGTCTAGCCTAGGGAAAACAAGACCTCAGTTACACAGGACTTCAGAGAAGTTGCAAAGAGTTATTCTGCAGACCTGTCCTGGGCAGTAGTAATGGGCTTACACACAGGTAAGGGAGATAAAGTGCATTAGGAAATAATTTCCACTTGCAAGAACACTGAAGAACTGACATAGTTTCTCTAGGGAGGTATTAGAGTCTCCATTACTATCATTAAATGGTCCCAGTCATCACTGGGGGAATGACTGAGATTGGTCAGGTACAGATCAGATCAGCCTGAGACTCTCCACTCTTATTTACTACAACTCAGTGGAAGTCAGATCAGTAAATTCATTGTTTACTTGACAGATTTTGCACATAATGCTCACAGAAATAGAGAAAAAAGCATGCCCCTAAAAAAATATAGCTGATAAAAGAGCAGCTGATGTGAAAATCAACAATTTTGAGTAAGTTCTTGAGCACAGATTTACAATTTAAGAGCAGCATGGCTCTCCTTACTTCTACAGAGACACCTGACTGCACCCACAGTACAGAGGATCTTACTCCTCATATCCTATTCGGTGCTTTTGTGACGTGTTCAGTTTGTTGGAAGTGCACAAGTGAACTGAACTGAAAATGCAGAGTACCCAGTTCCTTCTCAACAGACCACAGCACGGGTGAGGCATGACTGCAGCCTGGCCATGTGAACAGTCTTGGTGGTCTGAATAACTGGTGGAATGGGTAGAAGTCTGTTTTTTTCTTTTAAGACAGTTAACACAACAAAATCACCTTTCATTGCTCCCTATCCTTTTCTCCCCCAAAATTGAGACAGGGAAAGGGCAGAGACCAAAAGATCACCAACACCTGGTCTTTGAGGTAGAAGTGCTTTATATTTTTGCACATTAGCTTCATCAGCAGTGCCCACAGTGAGACCTCAGCTCTAGCATACAGAGGCACAGCTCTACCACAAGCAGTGCCTTCCCTGACACGCTCGTGGTACCTCCTCAGACACAGTATCCCTTTGAGCTAAAGGCTTACCTGAACTGCCACGTTCTGCTTTCCCGCTTCCTGCATCTTATCCAAGCCGCATTTCTTGGTCTCATTCTTCCTTTTATTGTTGTCCTTCTTCCCATCGTTCTTAGTGGCCACTATTCCTTTGCTAAAGTCCCGCCTTTCCCTCGCTACGTCTTTCGGGGGATAGATGCGCCCTTGCTCCCTGTTCAGCTCCCGGGGCTTGATGTTCTCTTTGAATGTGACCATTGGCTTTTCTCCTGCATCACAGTTGTTGCTCAGGCTTCTGCCAGAGGCCAGAACTGACTTGAGTCCAGGGCTCCCATCGGCACACAGTGGCTCTGCCATGGATGTCTCCTGCAAGGCGAGACTCTCTTTGGCTTCACTAGGGTCCTCCAGTAACAGCTCTGGGATTTCTGTCACGAACAACAGCTTTCCTACCTCGTTTTCACACTGAATCAACCTGAAGAAGAACGCAATTGAAAAGCAAGTACAATTAACTACATTACTTATCACAACCAGTCTACGAAGCAATGGCATGTAGACCCACAGAACATGCTGTTAGCGCTGTCAGCATCTTGAACTCACAGTACAGGTAATTGTTGTGTTACCTCAGCTCATGGCAGCAGGGAAATACAGCAGGTATTTCACTTACCTCGGCTGATTATCAGCGATCCATTTGCCTGTGAAGATCAGGCGCTGCTGCCGTATCCGACGTTGCTGCCCTTCTTTATCTCCTGTAATTGCCTGGTGGCCTTTGGAAAAATCCAAGTTCCTAGTATTGACACAAGAGAGGGAATATTAATTACACAATTACCCTCTGCAACATCATATTTCTTTAGAAATACTACATGCCAGCATTACTCTATTAAAAGCTGTAAACTTTCATAAGGAGTTATTCAAAACATGACTGTTAAGAGACGTAATTTTCTTCTGGTAAGATTCATCTACATATTAAGAAGGTTTGGTGGGGTTTTTTAAATAACAAAAGGCCAAAAGCTCATCTGTGTGATAATCAAAATCAGAAAAATAATAGTTGAGTGAATATATCTAATATTTAGTCAGTATTTGCGGATGATGTTAAGTACAGGAATGCAGTTAAAAACAGAGTAAAAACCAGCAAAAGAAAATCACATCAAGCAGGTTTCATGCAAAAGCATTTCTTTTCTCACTTCTTAAATTTTTCTCTTTCCATTTATAAGTCTGAAGACTACACAGTAGCATTACTATAAACTCAAGATTTTCACAGAGTTTTGCTACATTGTCCATTACATTCATTTTGAAGAGACCTACATCAATCCATACAGCAGTAAATATTCATAAATAAGATATTGCAGGGAACAGGTCAATGTCTGTCAAAGTCATGACATCAGCAAGAGTACAGGATCCTTCAGTTGTTACCCACCTGAACGAAGGCCTCAGAGCCAGGAATCCTTGCAACTCAAATTCTTCTGGAAGGGGGGTTGCTAGCAAACAGACATTAAATAACGTAAGGAAAGCATGAAAGCACTGAGCACAGTATCATAAGCAGATACCTCAGCATGGTCACTACACATCCTACAGCCTTCTATTAACTGGTCCACCCTGTGACCTGAGGAGCTCAGGAACGATAAAGCAGAGCAAGTCTGCTCAGCACAAGAAAGCAGCATTTGCAAAGTATGCACATGCACTAATACTAGAAGACTACTTCCTTCCTTATTTGCTCTTCAACTGCAATTCTCCCCACCATCACGAAAAACCTGCATCGTTCTCAGTTCTTTCCAGCACAGACTAGAAGTGTCCTTACCATTATTACTGGATAGATCTTCTTCATGAGGCTGGAAGCTGTTTAGAAGAGAGATCAGCCAGGGCCATATGCTGTAAATTAGAAACCAGACAAACCATAAGTGAAAATGGCAAAACATGGGATGTGTTCACTTTACCAAGGAAACACTGAACTCCATTACACAGTCACAGCTTCCATTAATCCTCTGATTCCCAAGAAAAGGTAAAGTTTCTCTCAAGTGGCAGGAAAAAGACCACCTTCTTGAAAAAATTACTATTTTTTAAAAGCCAATCTAAGTTCCCAAGTGCTCTGTGATACTGTAGCACTGGAGCAGTTACCACAAAGGCAAGACGCTCTAGGTAAGGGTTGCACTGAGTAAGACCATTAACCTAGAGGTGAACTGGCAGTCCCCTGCCTTGTCCTGCAATACCAGTACAAGCAATGACTGGAAATTCTTCCCAAAGGCCCTGAAGCAAATAATTTTCAAATCACACTGATCACTGCATAGGTGGTTAACATTTAACTGCCACCAACAGGCTGCTTGCTCCAGTTTTTCAAAAGATGCCACCCGAAAGCCCAAGCATCCTTCTGCTTTAGTGATGGGCACCATGGAGGCAACAAAGAACTATTTAGGATGTTTTGAACTATTTAAGCCTAAATTTATGAGATTAGTGGCAGAAGTGAAAAATCAGAGCAACAGTCCAGAACAGAAATGCCTGCACTGACATTTAAGGACCCTCTCTACTAAATTCAATTTAATTTCTGGGTGATGAACCAGAAAAACTGGATTCCAGCACTGCCCAAGAGATGGCTTAGTACATGAAATTAAGCCAAGTATTCTGCTGCCACTTCCCTATAATCGGAGAAACCATTACAATAGATTAGACTACAGGAATACTCAGTAGTTATGCTCAAATCAGACATTATAAGCTAGACTGATTTTAAAAAAAAGACAAAAGTTATGTGCAAACCTAAAGCAAATTAAAGCACTGAATTTGCTCCTTTAACCCACAAGTCTCATGTTTTGCTTTATGAACTCTTTAGCACATATACTTTCTATGATTTTAATGTCTGTAATAATGAGTCATATGATCACTTTTCCTGTGACTAATCTGTGGATCACCAGTAATTATGAATTCATGTAATCAAAGGTATCAAAAGAAAGATTAACACTCACTACCGTCTTTCATCAACCACTGCCTCCTGGAAAACACTGGGCCTAAGTTTCAGCCAGTCCATGGAAACCTTCACAGCTGGAAGAGGATATGCAGCCCCAGAGTCCTCCTGGTAGTCATTTTGTAAAGGACACTTGCACAGAACTCCAAGAAAGGACACTACAAACAGAGTAAAGGGAAAAAACAGAACAAACAAATTCCACAATGTGGGAATGACGTGCTAAAGTTGAACATCATCTAATAAAACACATCCCCCTGTTTTTAAGAGCTAGTTATTTAGAACAAAAAACCTCAATTACTTCATCTCAAACAATTCACCAACAAATCAGAAGATATTTTTTTAAATACTTTTCTACCATGAAACAGAACCTTGGTGGTTTGTGTCCCTTTAAGTGTCACGGCAAACCATTTCGCTAAGTTAAAAAAATAGGGTGAGATGAGCCCAGTGCACAATTATTCACTCACCTATTTATTAGAAATTATCAACTCAACTACCTACCTGCATTTTATCCACTTTCCCAAGTTAGCAGGCACACAAATGCACTGGAGCGGTCTCTGCAGGCAGGCACCCAGCCCAGACCCCTTAGGGCATAAGAGCTGAGAAACAGTAACCACACCAGTGTGACCCTGGTGTTTTCAGAATCAACTCTAGGCTGGAATCTGAAGAAATCCAGCTCTTCAGAAATTTAGGTGTTGACAAACAAGGCCAAGCTGATCACGGATTGGACCAGATTAGCCACATAATGCTTATTTTCTTAGAGTCTAAAATGCTCCGCACTCCCACTTATCTCCTAGTCAATATTATCATAGGCACAAAAGCAGTTGAAGTCTTAGTTGACTCAGCTTCTAGTTCAGCCCTGTGGAATCAGGACCAGCTCCATTCCAACTTCAACTGCATTGCAGCCAACTGGGGAGCAGCCCCCCAGGAGTGGTACTACCCACTGCCAAGTTGGATCCAGCTTTGCACCCAAGTTAAAATGTTCTTTCAGAACAAGGGAAATGATGCAGAGTTCTGTAAAACTGCAGAGTACATCCAGGGCTCAGAAATCCAGTGTTAGTCAGCACTGCTGACACAAATGACCCTGTGCAACCATCTTCTCTCTAAACTTTCTCCCTAATGTCTATTCTCAGCACTTACCTCACATAACCATTAAGCTGGATACTGACAGGAAACTACTAATGGATTCCATGTAAAAACCAAAGAGAACTACAAAAATCAATTAGCCTGCACACTCACTGAAGAGAGCCAGGAGCTGTGTCCAGCAGAGCTGCTCATCCTGGCTGTAGCTGTGCTGCTCCGTTTCATTGCTGAAGTCTCGCAGGTGATGCAGTTGGAACAGGTTGATAACAGTGATGTGGACTAACTGCTGAGAATTGAAGGCCTTCTGGAACAACAACCTCTGCAGCAAAGACACACGGGGGGTGTATTTTTAGATGGCAAAGCACACACACTTGAAAGGATTAGTAGTTGTTACTTCACTGCTTGACTAATGCTTCTGCCTTAAGGCAACACTCATTCTGGATTTTATTTTCAGGTCGTCCCTACTGGCACAGCACTGGGCTTCCCAGCAGGACTTGGGAAGGTGCCTACTGTTAAGCCCAAGGATTTTGCTTGTACACCAGCTCAGATGCTCAACAAATCAACATCCCCTTGGTTACTGTTCTCTTTCAGAGCGAGTGCAACTTGAACATGCAGTGACAGCACTGCAGCAGATCCACTGGGTTTGTCAGCCTTTCAAAGAAACAGCACAGATGATGACATTTTAAAAAAACACCCCAGGAAAATTTAACTACTGGGTGGTTATGTATTAAAAAACTAATTCCACATCTGACTCCATGGGTCATGGAATGCCTTGGCGGACTGAAACAGCACGAGCTATTTACAAATGCCTTTCTGTAACTGTGCTGGAAAGTCACCTTTCTCAGGACAGGAAAAGAAACTTTAATGCTTTTTGGGGAAAAAAACAGAGATATCCTAAAACCCAACCAACTTATCTGTAACTGCTCTCCTCAGAGTTAAAATCAGCCACAAAGTTAAACTGATCTCTCACCATACAGTCAACTTCACATCCACATTCAACCCACCGAATCCATAAGAGTTGCTCTCTAGGAAATTAAGCCTTATATTGCATAATATAAACAAAAAAGTAATCTAAGCACAAAGCAGGGCTCAATTAGCTCTGTTTTAACACCCTAACTCAGTCCAGAAAACTAAGACTGTTCCACATGCCTGAGCAATGCTCATATTTATTGATCATAAGCACTGTGGAAAAAGCAGTACTTGTTCAACAGCCAACATCACACACAGAAATACACAATTATTTAATTTTGAAACAACATTAACAGCCCACATTCAAAGCTAATACAATTCACAGCTAGTTCTGTGGTTTTTTAAATTTTTTTTAAAGACAGTTTGGACCTAGCTGTAGCAGCCCAATTCAAGGCAAAAAATGTAAAAAGACACTGTAAAGAACATTTGTAAGTTTTTCTATTGCTAAGACCATCTTCTCCTTAATTTTGAAAAGCAGCCACTGCTGTGTTGAACAAATCCACACTCCCTGCTCCTTTTCCACCAATTAAGAAGCTGAAACAGAGCAGTCTCCAAAAGGCACCTAACACTACAACACCCTCTTTGAAAATGTATTACCTTGTACAAATACCTTACAAAATACTTGTTGTTTCAGCCTTTGCTGTACTGTCCAATCTAATGAGCTTGGAACTCATGGAGCTTCCAGAGGAAGCTGAATAGTTCACGTCTACACACAAATTAAGGTCTCACTGAGACAATTTTAAGAGGCAAACAGGAGAGACAAGTTGCCTGAGACAGATTAAAAGCAGCACTATTAACTAGGGGAAGTGAATGAATGCCATTCAAAAAACGAAGCTCTCGAAATTCCTCAGGCCAAGACTGAGCCAAGACTTCCCAGATGAATCAAGTGCTTTCACAGGTATCCATGAATCACCCAGGTTAAAGAGCAGAGAATCAACAGTGGTCACTGATTTCTCCTGTATCTCCACCAATAAAAGACCACACGTCAAATGGGAAAAATCCCTGCTCTTGGCATAAGTTATCAGAACTACCCAGTGGTAGTTGCAATGCAAACTTTCCCTAACTGGTTACTTGAGCTTCCTGTATTTTAGCATGTGAAAGAGTTATTATTGGACTGTAATTTCAGAACTCAGCTGCTAAAAATATTCTCCTCAATATACTAATTAATATGTTGTTAAAACTAACCTTGAACTGTTCTTCCAGCTTTTCTCGAAGAGGGCTCAGCTTCTCCAAGCTCTTACTCAGATACACATGGCCATGGAATTTAATAAATGCCTTGATGAAGTCAGACACGCTCCATCGAGTCTTCACCTCATCACGACTACATTTAGAACATAAATACCCAACTTCAGTCTTTGGAGTTACACACAGTTGCACATAACATTACAGAATTATTTCAAAATAAAGGAGGAAAGTCCATGAAAAGCTACTTTGTCGTGCTGGCACAATATGCTTATTTCCTGCATTCACTAATCACAGCCAGGAGCATCACAAACTATTCTTTGTTCCACACTTGTGTGAGGATGCTCTGATTGGACAGGGGATGGAGAGCTTCTGTGTCTACTACCAAAAGTTAATAACTTCTGGCAAGGGAGGTACAGCTGGAAAAAGTCTCTTCCATCTTATCTGAGTGGAAGGAATTCATCCTTAGTCTCACCTTTCCAGTGCTTTAGAAAGTGCTTTTTGTAGGTTAGTGGAGGCAGCTGGGAAAGGAAACTTCACAGCAATGCTTCTGCAGTAGTAGAAAATTGTGGTCAAGTGGTCTCCTTTGGAGGAAGCTAGGATAGCCAACTGATTATAAGGCTGACCTGAGGGAGAAAGAGACAAGTTGTCATGGAGTGAAGCGTGCTCGATGTCAGAGTAAGTGTGGCCACTTGAAAAGGGAGCATAGTCCTCAGTTCTCCAAGAGACAAGGCTCAGATCCATCTAAGGATGCTTCTACTGCAGCCTTGTATCTGCAATGAAAAATCTGTAAATGAAAAAGCTTCTAAATTTGTGGTGCAGTAGCTGTTTGGTTTTCCCGGTTTGTTTGGGTTTTTTTGGAGGGAGAAAGATTGGTTGCAGAAGTTTCTGTTTGGTTTTGTTTGTTTGTTTGTTTCTGTGATTTGAGTTTGTTTGGGGTTTTTGTCTAAATAAGAAAATACTGTTGAAACCCAGCTTATTTATTCATCTCCATCTATTTGGACAAAATCTTGCCCAGTTTTACCTCATGAGGCAAATCTAACTGTCAACAGTTCACACTTTGTTGCCTAAAGAATAAAAGATTTCTATAGTTAGAATACAGAGAATTTTGCAGTTACAACACAACTGGCTAAAAAATTCAATTATTGGTTTCATCAGCCTGGCTCAAAAATGATTTATCCTTCTCTCACCATCCCTACATTTTGGGTCATTAAGCCAATAGCTGAAAAGCTAGATCCCTGAACTAAAGAATTCATTAACTTACATGAGCAACTTGAAAAATGCTATTTTAGCTACTAAACTTTATAAAATGGGCATGGGAATAAACAATAAAAGAAAAAAAAAGCAATGCCGGTGGTAGGCAAGTTTTCATTAATTGTCCTTTATAATGTATGCATGTAACACAGAACAGCAGCAGCAAAGCTGTGTATTACCTTCTTTGTTTCCAAAACTTCCCAAAAAGGAGACAAGTGACACAGATCATGCAAATAACCATTACCTAAATGATTTACTGGTGGGTCAGGCTTTGTTGCATGGTTGTTTGGAGAATTTGGGGAAGGAGATTTATATAAAAGTCCGGGTTTCCAAATGCCACACAGGAAAAGCTATACCCCAAACCCTTCTTTGGAATTATGAACTGAAAAGGTATCCCAGACTCACCATTGGAAGGGACAAGCTGAGCTGCATGTCTATAGTACGACTCTGCCTGGCTGGTCTGATTCCTATAGCGAGCTAAAAAAACAGCAAAAAAACCAAGTTGAGGCATAAAATCAAACTCTCCTGCACTTACTCTGATATAACCCAGTTTACCTGAAGAGCATTTTACTATTATTTTAGGAATAAATGTCAGAGGAACATACAATGACACCAAACAGCACCAGGATTTGAATCTTGAGGTGGTTGTTGAATTTTGAGGTAGTTGTTTTGCCTCAGACCCAGTGTTACAGCTTAGCAGTTCTTAACTACAAAGGTGTGACAGCACCACAGCCAGAGAGCTACAAATGTTTTTCATCCCCATTTGCACAATCACCAGCTAGATCTGCTTTTAGGTTGTTCCAAAAGCAGCTGCAGATTCCTGTGAAAAGAGAACTTTCTACAACACACAGTTCTACTCAAATCAAGAAAAAAATAAACCCGTTGTACTTAATCTAAAAAAGAAACCTGGTTTATGAGAGTCTGGATTTCTAACTGTTGCCCTTGTATCTAAGATGCTGATGTTCTGGAATGGAGAAGTGTGCTAGCCTGCTGCAACAAGTTTTTATAATAATTACTGCTTTCAACATTTCCCTGTGCCTACCAGCTAGAACATGACTAGAACACTACAAGACAGATTCTAGCAGATCACTAGAAAGCCAGTGGTTAACTGTGGCCATGTGTTAATGTGTTAACACACATTAGAAAACTCTAACAGCATTTCTTTCCAGCTCTTTCCCCTTTCAGCAACCACCAAAGGCACAATCATCAAGTGGCTACTAATTTGGAGCACACTTGCTCCAGCAATTGGCCATGCTATGTGAAGATCCCTCTCAGGAGAGCTGAACACAGGTAGAACTCAACATCCCACCTCTTTTTCCCTCCCCAACTCACCAATATCTCCAAGGTGAACAAGGCAGTGCTGGCAGATGTAAGAGCAGGAGCTGGATTGTGGCTTCACTATGGCGCTGGTGTGCGTCTGTTTATTGCTAATGATTCCCAGCTGGGAAGACTTTACACGACACGGCAAGTCTACATTAAAAACTGTGCACAATTCCTGTAATAACTACAAAAACGGGTCGAGGTTAGTAGCAACTAGAGACAGTCACCAGAAAAGCATAGAAGCAAGTAACAAAACTAACAGGGCATCACTTGGAGGCACAGATTAGCTAAACAGCGTAAACAAGTGAGACTTCAAATTACATTTTCCATATGGAAATCATTGAGCTCCATAGTACAGTAGTCTGCCCAGAACTGGGAAGAGAAGAAAGAGTTGTCCATCCCAAACCAGTAAGCAACTCAGTCCTCATGATATTTAAACCACCAAGGATGGAGATGGGCTATGAGAGGTCTACAAATCTTGTTGGGTTTTGTGGTTTTATCATTTTTTTTTGTTTTGATTGTTTTTAAGTTGGGCACTCAAGAGGAACACCGTGGGTTTTATACCTTGATGAAGTGACACCATTCTTTGAAAATAATAGAAAAGAATGTCCCTCAACCCCCAAATCAGCTTGTTCCAATGTAAGAAACAGCACTATCCCAACTTAAACTTTAGAGAGGAGCTGGAACAATACCAAATTTGTAAGCAATGAGGCAATAGGAACAGTTCAGTAGCTGAGCTGTCAGTAAATATTTGTGCTAAGTCAATAGTGAGACTCTTTCAAGGAACAAGATACCAGCTACTTGATCAAGTATCTCAAAAGCTGACTGAATGAAAACCTGAACTCTGCCCTTCCAATTAGTGCTTTTGAATTTTTTTTTAATGGACTCCAGCAAATACTCTGGAAAGAAAGAGTAATGAGGGAGTGATGAAGTGTTTGTTCTGCTGAGTTATAGGGTTAAAAATGCAGGTAAGAAGTGACAGACTTTCTCCCAGCTGGGAACATGCTCAGTCTCCAAATAAAACAGCCCTGCAGCAGGGTTCCACTTCCAGATAAAGGCACAGGGAAAGCCCAGAGATGCACACTCTGTCAGCAGCTAAACACACTACGCGATGCTTTTGCTTGCTGCAGACAGAGGTTTGTGTTACACCTCCCTCCCTCTTTTGCTCTGTCTTTTAAACAGTAGACAAAAATCCCTGATGAAGAGGGATCTCATAGATGAAAGCTGGATAAAAAAGAGAAACTTGACATCTTCCAACATGCTGAATTAAGAGAACTCATGCTCTCTTTCAAAGATGTCATTTACGCAGGTCTCTCAGCTGGAGAGCAGGTATCTCGGCTGAGCCGAGTCTTCAGACTAAAAACGGGATGATGAACATCACAGCAAACAGAGAAAAAAAAGCCAGTCTATGGTGTCAAACTTAAGAAGAGCAAAATTCCCTGATCCACTGCCGGGAAGAACAAGGTTTTTGCAAGACAAATGGTGGAGATGGTAGAAAACCCTTAGCAAACATGCCACAGGCTGTCAAATAAGCAGCTTTCAAGAAGCAATACTGAAGGGGGAAAAGGGTAACCACGAGGATTCTGTAAAAACACATGGGGTGGCCTTGCAGATGTCTGGAATCAAACTGGGAATTGGTACAGTAAGAATGACCCATTGTGAGTGCTGTAACCTGAAGGCAGTGCAAACCAGCCGTGACAGAAAGTTTAGTCAGACCACCACCTGAAAGAGAGGATTCGGCAACCACAATGTTGCTGAAGCACACACCAAACGAGGGGGGAAAGGGAAAGAAAGGCAAATTATCTTTATTAAGGCCCTTATCACACACTGACTCTTATTCTCCATAATCTACAAGCTGTAATCTAACATTGGAAAGAGTGTGGGCAAAAATACGTAAGGAACAGGAATTGTATCCCTTTTGCGATTAACTGAAATTTTCACAAAATATACTTATCACAAGAGCACTCAACAATTGTTTTGCTTAAGGGGAAGAAAAGTTTCTAGAGTCAAAGTATGAAATTCTAAGTAAATGTTAACAAAAACATAGAATTAAGACTGAAGGCTTGTAAACTTGGGAGTCTTGATCAAAAAAACAGCAAGACATTACATATTGTAAATGCTACATAATACTCTTAGGTACAACCACCCTACTTCAGTGTACAACTGTGGTGGGCACTAAGTCAGGTATTATTGAGAAAATAAAGCTGAATTTAAATATGTATGTAGCATGGACACGTTCTTAAAAAACTGCTCATCCTCAGTGTTAGGAGTTACAAGGAAGGGACACAGAAAAACATTAGGCCATCACACACATCCTGTGCATCTACATTTTCTGTACTTAGTTCTGTACTTGAGTAACTCAGTCCAAGAACAAACTGATTATCTTTGCTTATCCTTCACTATATAGGGAATGAAAGGAATGTCCCACAAATACATACACAGTAATGAGAAGCTGAATGGGAAGTTTTAGAGAAGTGGCAGAAAGAAAAGAACTAAGAGTACCAACGAAATCATCAGCTAACATGTTTGTTGGGCTTGGGCTTTTTTTAGTGTCATTGTTACTCGCAGACATTACAATTAAAAGACAAAATTCTGCACTCACTGCAGAGACCAGAGTAAAGGGCTTCGCGAAGGCCTGGAGAGCCAAGGAAGGCTGACCTCCTAATAGCTGGAGGATTCACATATAAAGAAGCTCAAGAAGGCAATAGATGCACAGTCAGAAAGCCAGAGACCAGAGCGAGGAAGGATTGTTCTACCCTTTCCTGCTGCTTTATGCTCACTCTGAGCAGTCACAGCACAGTACAGTAAGAAACGGACCTTCGACCTTACCGAAACAGTGGGGTTTAGGTTTTAAATAAGGTTCTCTTAGAAGGGAACTTGAATTGTACCAAAACACCTAGCAGATGCACAGAAGTTCCAGTTCAAGACTACAGTTGATCAAAAGAAAGCACATGACCAGTTTTGCAGCCATGTCCTACTGAGAGCACCAGCTCAGTGAGGTGCACTGCTCGATCCTGTACAGCAATAGTTTCCTATGCTAAGGAAAAAGAACAGACCTTAGCCCCCTAAAACTGACCCTCCCACCCTTCCTCTACTTACTGCAACTCACCTGTGTGTAGAAGCCACTAGCTGCCTCTAGGAACAGAGAAAGGTTCGCCTGAACTTCGCTCCGATTTGGATTTGCTCTGTTTTTCGCCTGACCCTGTAGTGTCGTGATCTGATTTTTAAAGGCATGATTCCAACTGAAAACAAGAAAAACGTTTTTCCTTTTTAATTTGGAAGCATCTTACGTAGATGACATAAGCAACAGGAAAGAAGTGTTTAATTACATAGCATCAGACATGAAGAATATGCAAATTCAGGGAACATTCAAATGAGATACAATGTTAAATATGGAATAACCACCTCTCCTCACCTCTCACATCTATACACTGATATATGTGTATATCGCTAACATATATATACATGTGTATATATACAAGTAACACTGTAACAGCAATAATATTTGCTTGTAATTGTTCTGGTTTAAGCAGCATAGAACTTACTCTCTAAAACAAGATGTGGGGTGTAGAGGTGAGGGTTAAAAAATCATTCAGTAACTGGAGGCATGGACAGGACAACTCAGTCAGCCTACTTATCTCACTTCTCTCAGTGCTGGAAAAACCACATGCTTCACTTAACTAAGCTTGTTACAACCCATGTCTGCATCTTAAATAACAGGGAATGGACTCAGGGCATGGAGGAAACCCAGCAGGATCTTTTCCTGATTCTTAAGGTGCCATGAGCACCCCACTAAGTTTTCCCCTGATATTCTTCCCTCTGCTCAGCAATACCTAAGAAGGCTTAAAATGAGAGTCTTGAGCAGCTACCCAACTCCTGTTAGACGTTGCTCAAAGCTCCAGGTGATTACACCAGGCAAACTTTCTTCTTTCTGGAAACTGCAGCCTTCAGCCCTTCCCTGACAGTACCACAGACTGATGTTCCTTAGCTCTCTCCCCTCCATCTGGCTCTTCAAAACCCACTTCTGCATGACTTGGCTGCTACTAAATTGCCAGAGGTAAAATACTAACGTACTGAATGCTCTTCACTGGCTCTGCAGTGCATTCTCACACAGCTCTCATTTTAAAGGAAATAAGACAACCATTTCACAGGATACACTCACTTTTCGGGAAGTCTCAGGGCTTCCTGCTCATCAGCCCAGATTACATATATATATACACAAAAATTTACTGAGGTACTTACAGGTCCTGCTCCACTTTTTTATCTAAAGCATATTCCAAATCGGTCACTAGCATTTTTTGATATAAGTCCTGTAGAGCCTGTCTGGACGTCCAGACTTCTGCTGGACCCAGCTTCGAATCTGAGCAACAAAGAAAAAAAAAAAAGACACAACGGTTTTTGTAGCACTCAAATTTATGTTGTTACTTTGATTTTTCACTCACCTACCAAATGCAAGAACAGAGCTCAGTGTAAGACAAAAACCCAAACACCTGCTTTTATCAGAGATTCATCAGAATAGTGAAATACAAGAACTACAGATGGGTTGGGGGCTGAGTGATCACTGATTAACTGATCAGTCTCCTACAACACCAGAACTAGATGTGAGCTAAGTCAGCAGCTGGTAAGTTAAAAACCAAAACAGACAGGAGTCATTAAGCTGCAGAACTCCTTGCCACTGGATGAATTTAGAAAAACTTCCAGCATAGCCTGAAAAAATTCACAGAAAATAAATCCATAGAGGGATGCAAAACAGGACAGTCCCTGGACACATGCTGTTGGTATTTAGGAGAACACTGTGGGCAAGTATTCCTGCATGCCTGCCATTTCCTAACTCTCTGGTAACCATCTGCTTTCCATCAGGGAGGGTGAGTGCAGACACTGCTCCCTGCTATCTGGAGTTACAGAGTCCAATTTCCTGTGCCTTGGCAAATCACCTGGGCTGGGGCTGCAGGAGCACAGGGATGGGCCTCACCCCAGGGAAACCATCCAGATGTGTTAGGTGGAACTAGGTAGTTTTAGTATTCCTGTGGGGACTACACATCAATCTGCTACATTCACTACACATGGCAAAGCACATCTGAGCAGAGGTTCATTAAGGGAACTGCTTGTACTGTGAAGCTGATGCCTTAATATAAACAACTTAAATCATAGCTTGTAGCATTTCGTAGTGTGTAGGGCTGTACTTTCACAACACGTGGGGTAATGCTCAGATCAGCACTTCCACCACCAAGGTTCCTCAAAACCACCCAGATCCTGGCTAATCCCAAGTACAGCAGTCCCTGTGCTAGTCCAGGCAGGAATCTCAGAGAGGAGCAGAGGCATGACCTCCATCTCCAAATGTTTAGAACATCCAAAGTCAACTTTAAAAATGCATTTTAGACACAGGCAAGATGGGCACAATTGGTAAAATGCTATTTACTTACATAGAGAGGACAAGCCTTAATATAAAATTGCACACTTTCCACAGAATTCTTAGGATAAGCATAAGGAACACAAAAGGAAAACAAAACCAGGAATCAAACAGAATCAAATAGATCAATTATATAATCAAGGCAATTACCTGTCATGTCAGCCTTCAGGACTTCTGCCTGCCTGTAAGAAAGCAATAAAACAATAAATTAGAAACTGACTGATCAAAATAATTGAATTATGCTAAAGCACATTCACGCAATGGCGGTCTGCTTTACAACCCACACTGCTCTGGTTCATCCCATGGATTTGAGCTACTGCTGCTCAACCGTGTGACTGCTCCTAGCTCATCCCATAAAGCACTGTTCACTTTTCCCTGCTTAAGCCTCTTTTCAAAAAACTACAACCTAAAAACCAGTTACATTATACTTTATATTTTAAGCTTTACGTGGCAGTAGCATCCTGCCAACATCAGTGATACCACTTACCTGACCTGGGAATTTGATATTAACTTTAAGTTGTCACATGTGAAATGTGGTAGCCAACAGTGAGAGCAAAGCAAACTCCCATCAGTGCCTGTCAGCACATTGGTAGAGCCCTCCTGCCTCTGTGCTGCACTAGTTTTCCTTAGTGAGAAGTGATAAAGACTATGGCTTCCCCAGTTACCTCTTCCTTGAACTGCTTCCCTAAAGTCATGCTTTGATCAGGTTTTCAAGTAAAAAAACATACAGCACATACAGGAAAAAATGGCAACTACAGGTGACTCCTGCACTGAACATCCTCTGCAAATCCCCACTGCTGGTGCAGGCTGGCAAAAAGTTTCTCAAGCAAAGGAATGTTAGGATACAATCCTCAATAAATAAGTATTTAGGAATGGTCAATGTCTGGATGAAGCAGGCAATGGAGATGCTACAATTAATCACTGTGTCAGCAATACATAAAATTTCAAGGAGCAGCACTGTTGGCCTGTTTGAGTGACACGGAATCAACTCAGGGCTGGCAGAGGGGACACAAGGCTGGGTTTGGGTGAAACATATCCCTGTGCTTTTGCTGCATTCAAATGGTGGCACAGACGTGCAGAGTGTAATTTTCCCACACTAGATGTGGAATCCTCCTGGCACATTAAATGCTTGCTTCACCCGCCTCAGCAAAAAAACTAGATGAAAGCTGCACTGTGACTAACATCAATGTCAGGTGCCAGCTTGGGAAAGAACAGGGAACCAGGAGAAAGCACCACCTAATCCCTAAAGAGGCTTCAGAAACCAGCATATACTTTCTCTTGCCATTATGATGTGGTGACTGTAAAAACAGCTTTTCAGGTTGTTCTGGGTTCTACCTACTGGCCACAAATTACTGGGAAGGTTTTGAGATCCACATGAGGATTAAAAAGATATCAGAATAGGATACGCATCATCAGGAGAAAGTCCCTTCACAAAATATCTGTTTATTAAATACAAGAAATATCTATAGCAGCTCACCAAGGCCACTGCATATCATCCAAGAAGCAGTGGGATGCTCCCAGAGATTTAATTAAGTCAAGAATATGTTAACTGGTGACAGAAGGAAATCTGTATCTTTGTCACCTGCTTCACAAGTTTAATACCTTTAAGACAACTTCTCTTTATTTCAATAAGGTGCTAATGCTTTTTTAACTCCTAACAGCAGGGAGCACTGGAAGAAGAGATAACCTATTATTGAGACAAGTGAGCAAAAATTTAGCTATTGTGTCATGAGAACACAGAAAGCCCAAGAAACATTTCTTCCTTGTCCAAAAGCTGTCTCCCCATTGCTGCAGCCAGAAAGAGCAGATCTTGTCTCCCAGGGAGCTAAGAGGAGTCGAGGAAGGACGGCAGCCACCTCTGGGTGCCTCGGGAGCCTCTCCAACGCTGACCTGCCAGTCCAGTCAGGCACAAAGCTGAGCCAGGTTTGCGATGCCACTGCTCAGAAGGAAAAGCTGACTTGCTCAGGTGCTGGAGACTCTTTTTTGAACAGCCAGCCAAGTTCCTGCAGTCTGGCTCACACTTTAAACATCTACCTGCCAGTTGTGCAAACGTCTGCTTTGAGCTGAGAACACGAGCTATGCTGCCAAAGCCACGGATCCTGCTGAGTGGCTCAACCAGAACAGGACACACAGTACGGCCCCAGCAAACACAAGCCCGAAATTCTCCTGCAGGCATTAAGACTCTGCCCTTTAGAAGCCAAGAACTGCTCCTCTGAAAATTACTTGTGCAGAACTACCTTCCACTATGTTAAGTGCTAATTTTTAGAGGGGGAAATACAAATAGCACCACTATAAAGGCTTTTTTTTCATAAAGTTTTGCCTCACTGTTGCCTAGAAAATTCATATGAAAGAGAGCCTCAGCCATCACTGCAACTGCTAACAGATGCTCTCTAAATGCACAGCCCTAATAATATGCTGGAACTGAACTTCTACCAAAAAGACTTATTTTAAAAATTCCTTTTTTGGAGGAGAATACTCACGGGCTTACAGAACAAGAGCCTTTAGCACCAATCTCTTCAGAAGCCATAATGCAATCTTTTATATTTTATAAGCTTGCAACAAGCTACACTGAGGGGATTATTACTGTAATTTTTAATAAAATGCATGGAAATTATTTCAATACTTCCTAGAGGCCACAGAATTAGTAAAGTAGGTCTAACATTAGCATGCTATGTCTCATTTCCACCTCAAACCAAACTTTATTTAAAACAGACACATCCTAAGCCAGGATAAGAGGGGGCAGCCTGGGTACCACACTTGTTCTGCACCAGTAGCACCTCGAGAGAAAAGATGCATTACCTGTTCCTGGAACAGACTGCACCAAGGAGCCTTTGCTGGTGCTCAGAGACTCCTGTAGGCACAGACTGGCATTCACTGAAAAGTGATAAGAGTTTCTGACAGTGCCAATGGTTCCTTCTATTGTCAAGCATTTTAACAAGCTTTTTTTGTATTTTCTTGCACCGCCGCATACTGAATTTCCATTAAAATGACTCATTCTGGGTCAAAAACCACTGCCTGCCAGGAGACATGGTACAGCTTGCTTACACACTTCATCATTTCAAGAATATCCTCAAGTACCTCCTTGCCCAGTTGGATCAGAAGTTCAGTCTTCAAGTCAAGTTTCCCCAAGCCTGTTGGTCCAAAGCCAAATAAGCACAAACCATAGTTCAAAAAAATTGTATTTCAAGCATTCCCATTAGATGACATACCATCTTCATATATACTGTGATAGCTACTCTTTATAATGTCCTAACCAAATATAAACTCAGTCCCGTGCTTCAGTCAAACTTGAGACTCAAATACAAAAGCCTTCCACTCAACTCAGTAAAACAGTCTGACACCTAAAGGAATTTTCATTTTATTCATGAACTTGAAAAGCTTCAAAACTTTAAAACACAGTAGCCAGGACTTTCTTTTGAAGTTCTGAAGGTATTAGATATATTAAAATTTAAGTACTCACAGATGGCAAAGGAAAGTTTTCTTAAGAACCTGGGAGTATATAAACTCCTGGTTTGCTGGAACTCACACACTACTTTTAGCCTGGAATGAACCACTAGATTTAGCCAAGGAAGACAAGAAAACCACATTTCATCTTTCCATTTCCAAGTTTTTAGCATTTTTGATCAATTAAGTTTTCCCAAAGCAGAAAAAGCAAACAAGCCGTTCCCCAAACACTGCAGGAAAGGAAACCCCACAAATATCGGGATGTTTCTCCCATACGCATTTTCAAGTGGTTTAACCCATCACATTGGGAGGCTGAAAGGTACACCAAAAGATCATGCAGCCCCACTCAGCCTTCAGTGCCAGAACAAGTTTGCTTAATTTGATGTTAAAATCCTACAAGAAAAGATCATACAACCTCTCTGGTTAACTATTCTATTCAAGTTTTCCTCTTGTTGCACCTCACTTCAACCTCCATTTGGGTATCACTAAACAAATGGATCCATTTTACTGTCATCCCCAAAACAGCTCATTTCTGTTCCAATATCTATTCTTCAGTTCTGTTATAATTAGCATATTTTAATAACTAAATAACTAATAACAAATTTTAGTTCTGCATACACCATGTTGCATCTCCAACAGGGCACTATCTGTTCTACAGAAGCAGGGGTTTGCTAATAAGCTTGATAATCAAGCCCAGGTAAGCAAATAAAATTGAGCCCAAGTTTCCAAAGCAGCAGTTTTGTGTTACCCAGCTAACACACTCTGTTTCTGAAAGTCAAAGAGTCAAGGCTCACTTGCACCACACCTCTCTCATTTTCACAGTGAGCATGAGCCAGCCATGATTTACAACAGCACAAGTTCACCAAAAAAACGTGGAAAACCCCAGACCTCATAAAACTAGCTCTGAACACAACACACTGCTTTCCACCGTGCCTGGAGGGGAACTTCACTCGGTTTTCCCCTGGCAGCCCTAAGCACCAGCAGCTGCAACAGTTCCCTCTGCAAATCTCAGTAACACAGCTCCCCTGATAAGGAATTGAGGATTTACAGGACTAAAACGGGCAACGAATCCAGGCAGCTGGGCTTATGAAAGCAATCAGAATCCAACCACTTGTTCTGTGATTCTACAAACTAAAAATCATACTAAATGGTCAGGATAGCTTCACTCCAAGCAGGAATTTATATCCCTGCACTTCTCTTCCCAGGAGGTGTATGCAGAAATTGTACCACAATGAAAAGCACATGCAGCCTTAACCTGCCTCAGCAGGAGGTGACTGATCCCAAGGCTCATCAAGGGCACTGCCAGAATAAATTCCCTTTCAGAAGGAAAACTAGGGTTATTAAACGTAGAAAATTTCTCATTTTGGGTAGGAAAGGTAAATTTCCTATGCTAGCATACTAAAAGTCAAACACACTTAAAATTGTACTTTAGCAATTGCAATATTTGGCAAGGCTCACACCCAGTAGGAACTCCAAAGCAACATCCAGCAACCACTACAGTAGATTTTCCTCAAAACAGTTAACTTCAATAAAAACTTATAATACCTCAGTGGGCTTTTTGTTTATTTGTCTTTATTTAAGTATACCCATGCTGATCCAGGGCAGGGGAAAGCAGTAGGAAACACTAACAGCAGGGGTACTGAATATTCTACACACATTTTCTACATACCATTCTAGCACATTTAGGGGAACTTGGTTGCTCAGAAGCCCCAAACACTGTACTCAAGACACATTCACATCTGGAGTTCAGCACTGAGGAAAACTTGCTATCTGATACAAGTGGTTGACAGTTTTATGGGAAATAAGTGGTTTTCCTTCAATTCCTAAGAGTTCCCACTAACACTTGCTAAAATATAAAGCTTTATTTACAGTTTTTAGAGACTCATTGGGCACTAATCCTTTACAGCTGGCACACAGCTAAAGATTGGGTTCTGAAAGACAAAGAACTCTGACTTCTCTGGACTGTTTTGTTGACAGCAACTGTGTATCTAATTAGGACCCATCAAAGGGAAATATTTTTATAGCAATCTTAGGATTGTGTACAAACCTAGCCAGTTATGCCTGAATAACAGTAGCAGGGAACTCGTAAATAAACTTCATCTCTGATATTTCTTTCTCCTACTAATTCAACATCACCTGAATACAACAGACATCAGACAGCAGCTCTAGTTAACAGCCTGACACATCTTTTCCTGAATAGGTGACTCGATGAAATGAGGATTTTGCAGTGGTATGTGGTGTCCAATATAGATTTTACTTAATTATTTGTGTACAGACTCTACCTACTCACTTGTGCAACAGATATGTACTACTTAACAGCTTTTTTAACAGCTTTACCTTTATAGAACAAGTTCTTAACATTCCCAACTTGCAAGAGTTGCCACCTAATTTAAATGACCATAATTTTCCTGAAGTGCTGGAATCACTTGCTTTGGGAGCAGGCAGGTTTGGGTGATGTCAGCTCTCACTGAGGTAGCAAGACATCTTCAGGCTGTGGGTCACAGAGTTAAATGCTCCATGTGCCTTTTACACTGAAAGGAAACTCTTCCTCACACATATGGAAATGAAAAACATCTTCAACAGAACCACCTTATTGTCAATTTTACACGCTAACTAGTTTAAAGATTATTTTTGCTGTTACAGGCAACTGAAGTCAGGGTACAGCTAATTTCTTTGACCTGCATCTTAATCAGATTATAGCTGAAGATCAAAGCCACGGAAACAATTATTTTACAATGAGGTAAAAAAAAAAAGCAACACTTCTGCAAGCAGATGCTAAAGCAAGGCAATTACCACCTGAACAAAACCCCCCCTCCACAGGGAATCCTGCGCTATTCCTTTTGTGTTTTCACCTTAGCTGAGAAGGATGTTGAGAAATGAGGACACAGAATAGGATTTTTCTTAATCCCATCTTCCGCCCTTCTCCTAGTCCAGGCTCTATTAGAAGCAAGTCATAATAATCATCCTCAAAATGCAATCACCAAGAGCAACTCTGTCCAAGTTTGATTAGAACTGACAATCCTCCTCCCTGGATAAGGGTAAAAGTGCCCTCACAGTCAGCTTCATTCAAACTCATTTTTTTCCTCCAGTCTCAGGGAAGTCAGTTCCTTTGTCTCAAGATTTTAAGATTACGTGCCCAACAGGTAAAAGCTCCCCTAAGGGAAGTTTGTATGTGCTGAATCCCCAATTTAATCTGCACAAAGGGAAGTACAAGTCTCCTACTCTGCTCAGGCTTTGAGCATTCCACTGCCTCCACCTAAGTCTCTGCTCTCCCTCTCCTCAGCTGCATTTTCCAGAGTCAGTGGTTTGTAAAGATATTTTTTAAATACTGATTATGCTGTTCTTTAACTCTCCATCTTGACCACTAGTTATCTGGAATTTTAGTAAAGCCAACAGGGAGAAAAATAACCTCTGAATGGATGCTGCCCAAGAAAGAAAAGCACAAAAACTCCACTCACCTTTACCTCGTTTACCTTCCAGGAGTTGATGGTGTAGCTCCACAGGTATCCCTGACAGTGTTTTCAGTATAGAAAAATTCAGATTTCATAACAGTAATAACAATTTAATAACCATAAAAAGGACACTCAATAAATAAAAAATGGATGCTTAATATGTGTGGTGCTTCAAGACAGGGATACCTTTTCATATATTAAGGAATATCTTCAAACAAAAATTTCTGATAGCAAACAGTCAACAAATAATATTTTTAAGGAATACTCTGTTTACCAGCATCCATAAAGTAACATATTTACTGCACTGGCTGACACCATGTCAGCTTTGCAGCTGACCTGAGAATAAGTGAAAGGCAAAACATTTAAAATGGAATACATAATCCATGTTTGTATCTCCTTAATCTTTACGCAACCCACTGGACAAGCTCATTTTTCAAAACTAAAGCAATCTTTAAGGCACACAAAAAGGGCACAAAAACTTCAAGATTGCCTTCTAATCCACTCAGCCATAAACAGTCCTCTTCCTTAAAAAAAGGGACCAAAACCCATAAAGCTCTGCTCCCTCACTAGCCACAATATGGAACTTTTGGGAAGCAGTCAGGAGGGTTATTAGTTCTTAAGACTCCGGTGCTAAGAGGGATGTAAGAGGTTTGCATCTAAACTACCTTACTTCCCATGGTAATTCCCACAAGGTTTTGTGATTGAGCAAGGAGAAGCAACAGAATTACTTTCTGAACAACAACAAAACCCACAACAAACAAACAAAAAACCCCCACCAAAACCAAAAACACACTGCACAAACAAAACAAACAAACAAACAAAATTATACCCTTGTAATATCACTTTTTTTTTCTCTTTCAAATCCACCCTGATTAGAGTGCAGACAATACCAGGTCTCAGTTGTGACAAATATAAAGTAACACCAGCAATAATTTGTTATATTGCAGTTTCTGACTTGGTAAAACCTTCACTTGTGTTAAGAGCTGGAAACTGCAGAGAGCAGATATTAAAATACGTATTACTTAACTTCTTTTAACAGCTTTTGCAGTATGAAAGCCACGTCCAGAATTATGGAAAATGCAGAAACCTGAGCACTGAGATCAGCTTTAGCTGGGTATCACCAAATGAGTTTCAGAAAGTTCTGCCCTTGAAGCCAGCCTTGCAGAAGCCAGATCAGCTCCGGTTGGGTGGCAGATGCCAGCCCTCCCCAAACACTGCACAGGATCTCCCAGACAAGTGTAGGGAATCCAGCTCAAAGGAAGGAAATTACACAGTCAGTTTAGTGCCACATTTGCAATGAAGATAAAACGTGCCCTCTCTCCTGCAGGGAGTTGCAGAGCAGTGACATGCATTTCCCCTGGAAAGTCCGCCCCACTCGGCATCAGGAGGGCAATACCTGCAGCCCTCTCAGTCCTGGTTTCAGCTCTACAAGCTTCCTGCTGCCTCCAGCCTCCACTAACAGCTCAGGATATAAACTCCAGATATCTTACTGATTCTTGGTGTTTTTTATAGACCCCCTGCCTCTCAATCCCTGCCTCAAATTGCTCCTTGCCCAGTGGCAAACGCTGAGCCTTATGCTCAGTAACGTTGGAATGACTCACATCGCCACGGGAGGAAATGACCAGTAAAGAGGAGGCAGTTGCTGGGAGTCCAAGACATTGTCTTCCTTGCTAAGGAGCAGATGGACAAAAAGCAAACGCATTAAATATGACAATCAGAGGTGGCAGGAAAAAAGCATAAGTAATCTTCCTTACTGTGTTTGTAGCATTACCTACAACAGATACAGTGGAGTTCAGTGTTTTCAACATGTGCTCTCCCAGCAACTAACACTGCAAGATCTATGCCCAGACAGTCATGGCCTCCAAAAACATAAGGCCTAAAGCAAAATTACTGATATCTAAACTACTAGTTGCAGTCATTCAGCAATTGTAAATTGTTTTTTGCCCAATTCCATTCATTTTATTAACTCCCAATCATGTCAACATGACACAAAACACACATCTATGCACAAACGTGACATACCTGAAAGTTTTAAACAATTTTTCATAATTAAGGGATTTTGCAGTGTGAAAGGACACTGCATGGTTCGGACAAGCCTTGACAAATAACACTCAGGTTACATCCAAGTATCATCCTAATTGCAAGCTGCATCTTAGAAACTATTTTCAATTCTCCATCTTGAAACTAAATGCAAACCCACACTCTGAAAAGCACAACAGCAGCAGAAGGCTAAACACCAGTCAGGGAGAATTATATCCTCCATTTCTGGTAATTAAATGGGTACTCAGTATATCACTGTCAATCATTTACAGGAGTCTCATTAGCTGCTCCCCATTCTCTACTAGAAACACACAAGTAATGCTGTTCTGAAATAAATACTTTTTAACCAGAGAATATCTGAATAATCATTTTCCCCAATTAAATATGAAAATGAAAAAGAGGTGGAATCCTCTACCATCACAAGTTTAATGCAGTTCTATCACATACCATGACTTACAATAAACTAGAAGAGGCATGATCATAAAATACCACCTCAAACAATACAACCAGCAATATTTACTATTTGTGTTAACAAAATGTGGCACAAAGTACCATGGATACCTCACTGAGCTCCTACATGGAGCTAAGGGAAAAGAGGGATTCTTACTGAGCCTTAGATTTAATTTCTAGTTTAGCAGCACACAACTCTCCCACAGTCCTCTGCTGTTGGTTCTCCTCAGTTCAGGAATGGCTCATCTAGAAGGGCTGTGAGGTACAATACCCAAGTCCACCACCAAAGCACATGTACTCCTGGAATATGGAAAGTTACTCTGATCTGTGTTCACCTGAAGGAGAAACATATGACCAATCCAACCAGCTCATATCTAATGAATGTTATTAGCCTGGGAGGAGGGAAGCAAATGGAGACACTACTAAAAGAACTGTCCCTCCCCAGTAAAGGTGCAGCCTGAGGCTTTTGAGCTCTGTCAAACACAAACAGGTCTGGAGGAAAACCAGCCTGGCTGAAGAGGTACAGCTCCCTGGGCCAAGTCCATCTGAGCTGTGCAGCTCTGCTCCAGCAGGTCCAAACCGCCTCCGATGGAGCCACCGCTGCCACTGCCCCGCCGAGCACTCCCAGGTACTCCCAGTTAACCAGTAACCTCCTTTGCTCTTTCAAAAACTAATGGATTGGTTAGGAGCAGGCATCTGAGCAAATTTATAACTTCCAAGGTTAAACCTGCTTGTGAGGACTAAGTGTTTTTATAAAAGCCATTTGATTTCAAATGTGAACCTTAAGACCTTAAGGCAGAGTCCTTTCTAGTTCTGTGTCTAGAAAAGGTCACAGGATGCTCAGCCAGCTACAAATCGGTACCTCATTTACGATGACGTAGAGAGACATTTGGGGGTTAGCGGATCTTTTCTGAACATAAACTCTGCAGAAAACAAAACTGAATGCGGTTTCCCAGACTGTACTCTCTCTTTCAACAGTCAGACCAAACCTGTTCATGACACTCATTTTATCTTCTGCAAGGGCTGATGAAAAGGCTCCAGAGCAATGGACTAACACATCCCACCTAAGATCAAATCTTAAGGCTGGAAAGGACTTCAAAAGATTTCATAGCCCATTCCCTCACCCTGATGTTATCCCTGACAAACATTTTGTTGCTTGGTTTTGAAGTCCTATGGAGTCACCTCCATACCCCAAAGCAGCCTATTCTGGCCACTCTGTCAAACCATTTCCAGATCTTGCCTTCAAAAATCATTGTATGGTTTGGGTTCACCCACTCTGGCTCCTTCCTCCCACCAATTTCCTCAACAAACATCACCAGCCTTGCTCAACCCACTGCTACCTTTGGAAGGTAGGAAAGGGACAGGGACTGTCCTCACTCAGAGGAGATATTCTCTGAATCTTTCATGCACATTAAGCAAGAAGGGACAACACCAGCAAAAGATTTCACCAGTTGACTACACAGTTACAAGTTGTTAACTCACCCTGCACAAGCCAACTCAACCTTGGCATTTCACTTTGCAACCACTAAAGGTTGGATCTCATTGTCAAACTTCTTTTGTATAGTATGCCAGCATGTCCAAAAGAAGTTTGAAAAGAGAGTAATTTGGGCCCTGTACCTCAGCATTTAACAATAAAGCAGGGAAACCAGGCGAATCATGCTGCTCTAACACCAAAATCTGAAATCCGTATGTTCAACAGCATTTTCAACCACACACATAAAACTTCCTGCAGCTAAAGGCCAAAAGATTTTCATGTGTTTCAGACCTGTTATTCCTAAAGATAAGACTCTCTTGAGAATTTTACCTGATTTTAAATTAGTATCCCCAAATTCTGACTACACAGACAGACACACCACCTTTTTTAGTGCTGACTTCTGCTTGGTTGTCTATGATGGAAGCTACCAAATAGTCTGTAGTTGCACAAGCAAGCACTTGACATCTTCATAAGAAAGACACTGGAAATATCTTTCTGGATAGTTTCAAGCTTTAGAGGTTATTTTAGTCTTTGATATCAAAACCAGGAGAAGGCTAGTACTTAAGCTGAAGCCGGACACCTAGAAAGCCACAATTTCCTACAGCTGTCTTTGCCCCAGGCCCTGTGTTTTCAACCATTTACCTCAAAACAAAATAAATCTCTAAGTTAAACAGTCAGGGTATGTTCAAACTGGGTGGAAAATCTGCCAGACGTTCATGCCCCAACATAATCTATGTGACGTGCTCTTAAATTAAGGCCTTCTGTATTAATTCAAATTAATGTTGACAATGCTTATTAGGCAGTTTATCACTTCTTTCTAGTTAAAGATTTCACATCTATGCTGAACTTTATGCCATTGATGGTATAAGACAAACCGAAACACCTTCTAGATTTTTACTGCGAGTTTACTCTGCATCTTTTAATAATTTAATTTATAACCATTAACCAAGATAGAAATCCCACCTTTTTCTTCAAACTGAAATAATATTTTTTCCATTTTACTAGTAACTGAAGCCACATGTTGGAGTTTTAAGAGCTGCTCCAGTTTTTAGGTTTTTATACACTCTTGGGGTTTTTCTTTAATATCAGAAAATGTGGTTTAATGCCATTCACAAAAAACAGACCAACCGGTAGATTTTTTCCAGGGAATATCTGGCTGTATCAAGTCTCTATGCTCAGAAGCCTGGTCGTAGCATTGTCATCAACAAGTATTTACACTACCTCAAAACAGACAGCTTCAACAGCCAAAAGTCTTGTCCCATCCTTCTTTCTCCCCTTCTCCATCGGTACAGATGATTAGCATTTCTATTTTCAGATATTATTAAGCTAGTTTGGAAAAACTACCGTAAAATCCCCTCTTAGTGGCTCAAGTGTACCTCAAATTAAGAGCTAGAATGCACAAAGGCCCTGCCTTTGCAGAAGGAACTGAAGCTGGAGCCTGTCAAAGGTTCCTTGGTTTAAAATAAGGAAACCCTGGTTTAAAGAAAGATTATCACACAGTTGCAGCTGTTTGACACACAGTAATATCCAGGTGCTTTCTTCAAATCACGGTGAGACCAAGATAGGACATGGCAAAGCAAATACCAGGAGAATTTCACTGCGACAGACAGTAGCACAATTTATGGGATTATCATAGAACAAAGGGGAAAAAATGGTCTTCCCAACAGATTCATCAAAAATTCATTTCTTCCTCACATGTAGGGAAGGTTAACTGTGGTAAATAACACAGTACAGACCACTGAGGAGTCCAGGGGGCCCCAGAACAGGCTGGCTCCAAACAAAATGCCCTCAGCTGTGGCCTGATCAAATAGGAACAACTATCAAGGCCTCATTAAATCAAGGCACCACGAAACACCAAAGTAAGTATTGAATAAAGTCTCTTGATGCCCAAAAGGTCTGTTTTACCACTTCCAAACAAAAAAGTCTAATCCCTGCCTGAGGTTCCTTAAAGTAATCGAAGAAATTTTTCCCACGTTGGTTTGGCTGAATCTGTCTTAAAGGTTTCCCACTCAGAATTAATTTCTCATTTTCTAGCAGCTAGAGAGCAGCTCTGAGATAATTTAGCTGTGTGACAAGTGGGGCCTGCAGACTCAAAACAGACAATGCTTCAGGGGGTGAGGGGAAAGGGGAAAAGAAATAAAATAAAAATCAGCTTCACACATACCAATATTAGACGAAGCGGAAAACTGTTCAATCAGGCCAAGCACTAGAGGACACTTTCAACACCACAGACAATGAAACTAAAATATGAGAAACAGACTGATGTATTGGGGATCTCATAAGTTCTTTGAGAAAAACGTCATTTATTTTCCCTAAAGGTGGAAGAGAACAGGACTCCTAAGTACCTCAAGGGTATCTCTGATTTGAGTCCCATCAGTGAAATTCAGTCTGTCACCCACGGCTCTGTAAAAATCCCAAGAGACTCCTCAGCCTTCTGATTCCTTATGATAATCCCTTGAGTGCAGAAGCCAGTGTGAATAATCTGAGAAAAGTCCTACCAGAATACAGAAAGAGGAGAAAGCAGGCCTAATGTTACTCAAGAAAGCTTATTCCACCCCAACTTACAGCATGACACTGATCAAACAAGTACCTGCTGATTTAACTCAGAGGAATTGAAATATTCAGCATCAGAACACCGCTTAAGCCACCTCCCCTTCATTTGGTCATCTGGGAAGTCCCCAAGTTTACAAAAAGAAGTTCTTCTTAAATTCAAATGGGAGGAGCAGCAGTGGCCAGACAATTCTAGAAACAGGACCTAAAGGCAGGACTAGGAGCAGGGCTGCACCAGTGGAAGCTGGTGATGACACCAGTATAACTGTTCTGCTTCATGCAACATCTTGTTAAATGTGACAACATCAGTGCTCCAGACGCACATAGAAAAAAGCCACCAGTCCTCCACCCTGTATGAAACAGGGAGCAACTATGGCCCACGAGTCCTCATGTCACTCCACAACAAACATTAAGCTAGTCCTCTATTCTGCTCACTGCAGTAAGATGGAGTGGAGAAGCCATACTCCTCCCTCAGCACAGGAAAAACCCCATGTTCTACCGAACACCACTGGAATCTGTGACCTCCCTCATAATACATTAAGAAGTACAGGAGCAGTGCATGCAATTCTGCTCATGATTTTAAGGAAAAAATCTGTGGGTTTATTCCCCAGCAGCTGTGCAGTTTCCCAGTGAGATGAGGTCAAGCCTCAAAATAAGGAAAGCACTAACTAATGTCCTCCCACATATACTCCTTACAAATCATAGCTGCATTCCTTAACTGCTCTTCCACCAGTCTGTTCCTCCTAGTGAGTCTCTTCTGCTGTTGTGAAGATCCAATAGCGGTGATGAAGGATCCTTAAAATTCTACAACCGCCAGCAGCTCCTCATCCAATAAAATCAGACCCTACAGCAAACTATCCTTTCCTCCCTCTACCAGCCACCACATACTTGAACTGCAATTACTCCTCTTCCATACTCATTTTTGCTGGCTGAGCAGGGCAGGGGAGATGCCAAGTCATCTACGCATCAATCAAGTCAGTCTTCTCCCAACAACCTAGCCTTTCCTTCTCCAGTGGGAAGCACCAAGACATCTGAAAATGCACACAATAGCCAGTGCAGCAAACTGAAAAGCAGGGCAGCTTCAGGTTCCATACAGATTTAAATAGAGCTTTAAGGTGCTTGACATAAAAGTTTGTGCTACAATTCAGTGCCCAGATCTTACTTAGAGACAAAAATTATCTCACTGGAACAGGCTAGGTTTACTTGTTATGACTTCTTATGACAAAAGAAAAGATTTTATAAGGAGCATGAACATCACAGCATACCTTATACTGAGATATAAAACAGCTAATTCACCAAGCAAATGTGTCTTCTTACTATGCACTGAAATGAAGAACCTTAGCAAAAAAAACCTCCAACCCCCTCTATTCAGGGCTGGGGAAAGCCTTCTCAAAATGCTTTAGTGCAGCTTCAGTCCCCCACCAAAACTTCAGATAAACATCACCTGGTTTTACTGCCACAACAGAATTTTCTCCTTTCCGGTAAGGATCAAACTACATAGGGATATGCAGGTTAGAACAAGAGTTAATTGCTACAGGAATCATCCCTGCCATCAAAAATAAATAAATAAATAAATACAGCTGTAACTTTACTTACACTAACCTGCACTTCTAGGTCACTGGAACACTGTTGTGCAAGTAACCTCATAGCAGAGCACAAAGTAACAGCATCCACAATAAACTGTGTTCTGCAGCAAAGGAAAAAGGAGGAGACTCTCAGTCCAGATTGAAAAGAGGGTGACAGTGATACCAGCTACATTCTATTTTTTCATGTATATATAACTCTATATACAGCTACAGCCATATTCTAGGAAAGGGGGCATTATTTATTAGTGTTACGGGTCAGCGAGCACTTCCATGATAAGGAGCACTATCACTCCAAGCAGCAGTCCCACCCTGCCCTCACCATTAGAGCTTCATTCCTGTTGCACACAGCCACACCCTTTTTGTCAGCACATCTGTGGTAACGTGATGGATGGGATCAGGAAACCAGCTCAGACTGAGCTCCGTGGGTACAAAACAAAACAAAAGCGGTTCTAACCTACTGCGGTTCCCCGGTCCAGCTCACTTTAGACTGGCCATAAATCTACGCCATCAAATCAGGGCTGAGGGCAAAAGGGAGAGTGAGAAACTTCTGTCGGGAGCTGTTCAAGTTTAAAATACACCCTTTGTTTGTATGGCCAAGCTTTTGCCAAGTGCAAGTAGGGTCAAGTTCTCTGGTTACTGCAGCCCTCTTCCCTCTAGCACACATTCACAGAGTCACCTTCCTGCCAGTTCCTTCCCGCAGGAAAATGTGCCCAGCACCTGCTAAACTGCACAGGCACTCGAGTCCTTGCTGTTAACTCTGTACAGCGGAGCACACTCAAACCCCGCACCGCAGCTAAGAGAAGCTCTGGAAGTGTTGATTTACCCCAGCTGGGCTCTGCCTGCTTCTCTCAACAGGCACGCTCATTTGGCTCACCTAAATGTGATCACCTTAACCAGTTAACTTCCATAAAGTTATAATGGCAACAACCAACTTTGAAACATCTATCCCTCTGTAGAAGTCTACTAAAATTTGTTAAAGCCACTTGAGAAAGAAGAAAAAAAATGATAAGCAGCATATGTACAAGCCTTGTTTCCTTAGGGATCTAGAGCTGAAAAACAGAAAGTATCAGAGCTCTGATAGTACACCTAGACTTTAGAACAAGTTGTCCCTGCGTGGCAGCAGGATGCTTAATAATTCAAATCCCCATGACAGGAAGAAGGGAGCAAGTAATAGCTGCCCAGAGACCTGTGGAGTATGGTGTGTGTCTTGGGGCTCTCAGCAAGATGTATTTTCTTCAGCAGAAAGCTCAGAGGGGAATTGCTTAACACTTTTTTATTTTAATTCTTTTTACTTCACAGGTCCCCACAAAAAGCTTGTTGATCAGTAGTAAGTAGTAGCCACCATCAATCTTATTTGTCTTTTTAAATCATTACCCTCACCCTCAAAGAAGAATACAAAGTGTTGCTCATACTAAGTATTGGCAGAAATTCTAGTTAACAAATGCTAGAAATAACTTGTAAAGAGAAAAAAAAGAAAAAGAGATAAAATTAGAAGGGAGACTTTCCCTTTATGTTCCCTCAAAGAAAACACGGTACTGTGAGGTGCCTCCTGGAAGGCCAAGGCTATATGTGATTTGCCCACTACTCCTCCCCTGTTTAAAATTCAAGAGTGAAGACCGAATGAAAGTAGCATTTCAGAACATAAAAAAGCTGGAGGGAATACTTTCCAAGACTTGTTCAGATATCAAGACAAATCAAGAAAGCTGTGGATCAACTGGAGACAGGCCAGCAGAGGCCTCCGGGGCAGTCAGGGCTGGAGCACTTGGATTTGGGACTGGAAGAGAGGCCGTGGGAGCCAGGCTTGGTCAGCCTGGGGCAGGGAAGGCTCCAGGGCACCCACAGCTGCCACATGCCCACAGGGAGGGGATGGAGAAGATGGATCCAGGCTCTCCATGTGGCAGAACAACAGACAATGGGCATAATTATGGGCATTAAAATATGAGAAGTTCAGACTGGATCTACAGAAAATCTATTCCACCACAAGGACAGCCAAAGAGTAGCACGGGCTGCCCCAAAAGGCTGAGCTGCCTCCACCCCTGGAGGCTCTCAAGACCCAAGTGGACCAAGCCCTGAGCACCTGGTCCTTTGAGCTGCCCCTTTGAGCAGGAGGTTGGACAGGGACCTGAGGTCCCTCCCCTCCAGCCCCAGTTACCTTGTGATCCTGTGAACTCCAGGAAACATGCTACAGTCACATAAAGTTCTCTATTAGGAGGTTACATTTACTAACTTTTTCCTTTCTATGCTCTCAAGTTAATTAAATAACTGACTCAGTCTTGCTGAGACTCATTCTGTGTTTCAAAAAGATTTGTGCCTTTCCAGCACAGACAAGTATCACCTCTACATCCTGACCAGGAATCAGTACCAGAACATGCTCACACACACAGACTGCAACACTAAATCACCTCTGCTTTACCCTCCTCCACCAAACACCGCAAGAGGTGTGTCACAGACTGGCAGACAGCAAAGGAGCAACCGTGAAGAGACACGGTAGATGCAGAAGTTAATGGAGCCACTGACGAGTCTTTGAAAAGAGAGCCACAATTTGAATTATTAAAGCAGTCAAACCTTTAATGAAGTTGGTTATAGCCTCATCATAAGGCTACAGGAAACTACCTACTGGTTTGTCAGCGCTAGGATTTCTAAGCGGTGCTCAAGCCCTCTAATTCAAGCACATTTTATTCTATGTTTGCAGAGTGCTAAAAGCCACAACTTACCAGGGTAATGCCACATTTAACTGATAACTGAGCTCACATCTTTGTGAAATGCAATTGAGACAGTCATATCTCAAACTGCTAAACTTTTGAATCCTAGTTAGCTACACTTTGAACATTAACATATAAAATTTGCAATGAGGACCATTTCCCTAAAGTGAACAAATATGGACTAAAGTTCAATGTCTTATAAAAAGGATGTGCTTGGAAATTTCTGTGGTACTGTGGTAAAAATCCTATCAGTGATATTTTGCCTAAAAATGACTTCTTTTATACCTAGCAGGATACATCACACATTTACTGTAAGACAAGTGCCCCATGAGATTAGTTTGATTTATGGAGAGTACTTGTAGATTCCCAAACCAGCAAAAATGGCATGGCTATAAATTTTTAGCCAACTGTGATGAGCACATCCCCCTGAACAGAGAGACTTAAACTGTGCCTCTTTTTCCTAAAATCTCTTTGAAAGAACCTTCTGAAAGGCCCACTCACCTGACCAGCTGCAGTGCAAATCTTTGAGCATTGACTCAAACAATGACTCGAGAGAAGTATCTAGGAAACTAGATGGGAGAGAACACCCTCCAGTACTCTTGACAGGTCACTTTGAAAAGGATAATAAGACTGGGAAAGCAAAAATCCCAACACTTTATTACATAGGAAGATGACTTAAAAACAGACTCTCCTGCAACTTTGCAAAGACTCATTACATGAAGCCTGATCTTCTTTGTTCTTCCTGGAAGACTTCTGTAGGAGTCTCAGGTGTTTCTCAGTTCTCACACATCGATTGAAGGGCCAAAATCCTTTAAGGACAGCATTTTAAAACAGTTGATTCACACACATATATACAGGAAGCAAGAGACTGGTAGTGGAGGAGTTAAGGCAGTCCAGCTAGAAGTCCCTTCTTCCCTGCTCATTTTTCAGCAGCTCGATTCTTGCAGAGTCATTATTTCACTAGTTATTCAACCATTACATGCTCACCTTAGAAACCCAGCTCTCTCCTGCCTAAACCTCAAATACATGGAGAAAAATTTCTCACAAAAACTTTTCTGTCCCTTCTTAGTTTTAAGAGGACAAAGACAGCCGAGACTAATTGCTCCATGTCTCTGTTTGGCACAATGTTTTGTTAAACTGCCCTGTCCCATCGTTGTACTTTTGTCTGTGTATTCCTTCCTCATTACACTCAGATTCAGCTTGTCATGCCAGACTAAAAAGCAGGATGCCCTCCTCCTTAAGGCAAAGGACTAACAGAACTGGCTCTGAGGCCCTGTTCCCAGTTCCTTTTATGAGCTTGGGCTGCAGCAAATTTGTAGTTCTACTTCTGCCCTATGCAAATCAAACAATTTAAATCTACACTCTGTGGGTATCAAAAGCAGCTTTTAAGGAAACCTTCCCCATGCTTACCTTCTACAGGGAGCAACAAGCCCAAATGGTCTTTAATAGGCAGAAGGTGAAGATGATGGACTACAAAGTGCTTGAAAAGTTTGGGGGGGGTGTGTCCTGTTTTTTTAGGAGGAGGTAAGATTCTTGGTGACAAGAGCAAGAGTCACTGATTGTAATACATTAGTGGCCACATGCTTCAATCCTGCTGGTTTGGCACAATACAAGCAAGGCAGTAAAGAAAAAGCAAGAAAGGCCCAGGACAAGCTGAAGTATTGGAAGCACAAAGCAAGGAGAAACAGGGGATTATTGCCCACGTGTTTGCAGGTAGGGAGGATCTCCAGCTTGGTGTAGTGGAATATAGAACACTAAGAAAGAGTCTGGTGGTGCAGGGAGGTGACAGGGGCAGGGACATGTGTGAGTTCAGAGGTACAGCCTTGCCATGACTCAAAGCAGCCAAAGACTCACAGCCATGGGGAGCCAGATGTTACAATATTATTAAGACAAACAGTACAGTATAGAAGCAAGTCTTCTACTGGTAGAGGATTGCTAATAATGAGGTATTTAAAAGCTTTTTCTGTAATATAAGGGGAAAGAGAGAATGAAGAAGCTTCTACGACAGCAGAGGTGTACTCACCTGGAACAGAAAAAAGCTCATAAACTTGCTATGGGAGAAAAATATTACCCTTTTTGCCCTTTTTTGAAAAGATATCCTTGAGGTAGGATCTGGACTAGCCAAAGGAGACAGAGATACAAGACAAGACCAGGAGGAAGGGAAGGATCTGGAGAACCAGAGAGGAGAAACATTTGAAGTGTTTCAGAACTCTGGATAGAAAGCACTTTCAAAATGTAAAAACTGCTTTGAATTCACTCCTTCTAAATCCTTCCCAAGCCCTGAACTCTTCAGAAGGAACACTCACACCCTTTTGGCATTCCTACTCCTTTTCCATGAGGTGTTCCGGAAGGGTCAGGGCTGACACACCACCACCAACTTGGATATTTGGTCTTTTACAGCTGCTGAAAAGCCATTTGTAGCTCATGATGCTGCTTTCCAAAACCACCAGAGGAAGAGCATTTGGATACGAGTGCACCCAAAAGGTAAGTTCATGCCAAAGCCTATCAAAGTCCTGCTCATACCAACGTGAGGTGCCCAGTGCTCTAGCTTCGGGGACTTGGGCACGGTTCTGTTCCCAAGCACAGCCCTGCCAGACTCGCTCCTCTCCCAAGCCCTCAGCTGCCGGTCCCCAGCACCGGAGACTGTGCCAGCCGTGACTGAGGGTTCGCAGCTGATGGCGAGGGCTCAGACACGGCTCCTGCTGCTCCCGCTCTCCCTCAGCACTCCCGGGGCTGCGAGCGCCGGTCCCGCTCC
>NW_021940744.1:460522-583998 GCF_001715985.3 Manacus vitellinus | reverse complement strand
ATCCCTTCAGCATCCTCACAGCCTCTGCTGGACCCGCTCCAGGAGCTCTTGTCCCTCCTGTCCTGAGGAGCCCAGAGCTGGCCCCAGCACTGCAGTTCTGCCTCACCATGGCAGCAGAGGGGCAGGATCCCCTCCCTGACCTGCTGACAGTGCTCTTCCTGATGCACCCCAGGGTTCTGTCGGCCTTCTTGGCCCCCTGAGCATGCTACCGGCTCAGTCCCTCAGCACAAGGGCAGCAGTGGCCTCACACTCTTCTGACCTGAAATGTTTTAGCTGAAACAGCACTTGTAGGCCTGAACTTCCCACAGAGACTCACAGAATCATCAGCGTTAGAAGAGACCTTTAAGGTCATCAAGTCCAGCTGTCAACAGTGTTGCTGAAGCACACAACAAATGAGGAGGGGGAAGGAAAGACTTCTATTCTCCATAATCTGCAAGCTGAAATTAACATTGGAAACAATGTGGGAAAAAATATGTCAGTAAGGAATAAATACATGAACCTACTCTCTGTCAGTGTGAAGCAATTCCCCCTTGTCCTGGCCCTTGTAAATAGTCTCTCTCCATCTTTCTTGTCAACTCCTTCCAGGTACCGGAAGGCCACTGGAAGGTGACAGTTAAGTCACCCTGAAGCTTCTTTCTTCCAGGCTAAACAATCCCAATTCCCATAGCCTTTCCTCACAGCAGAGGAAATCATTTTGGTGGTCTTGTTTGGGCTCGCTCCAACAGGTCTATCCTGTGTTGGGAACCTGGAGCTGGACACAGTGCTCTGGGCGGGGTCATCTCAGCACAGAGCTGGGACAGAGCAGTAACCTTGCATCTGAATACATCATTCTCTCACTGCTCAATATTTACACTTTTCCCATCATTTACACCATGTGGTGCTGCCTCTCGTACCGACTTGGTGACTTGATTTTTGCTTCAGCTTGTCTTTTTTGGACCGAGTTCAGTGTCCGTTCGACCACATGGGCCAACCTGAAGGAATGAAGCAGAGGAGGCTGGCTAGTGCAAGTTGTGTCATTTGAGTCTGAAAGTGACCCCGAGGACAAAATGAAAGATCATGTTTCATAAATAAATCCCCTGCATTTTTTCAGGTTGAATCGAGAACCTGTTCAAGGAAACGATTTTCAGGGCCCCACGTGTTCAAACAGAAGCCTCTCAAGGCTGCAGAATGGATTTCCTGGTTTCAGTGCAATCAGAGCTGGGCAGGAAGCCATGGCCAAACCTCTGGTGGAATCCTGTGCAGCACCTCAGGCAGGCACTGCAGCAGGGCCCAGAGCTCAGCTCCATCCCTCCAGGCTCTCAGCTGCAGAGCAAGAGCAAACTGGTTCAGAAGTGGACAAACAAGGGCTGCTCCTGCCTGCCTGGTGCCTGTCCTGAGCTAAAACAGGCTGAGTTTGCACTCTGAGATTGTGTCTCCTGGATCAGTGCACAAACGCAGCTCTTAGAAGCTGCATCTCTCAGGGCATGTTGTCCAGGACTCTCCCCAGGCCCTTCACATTGTCTGTGTGACTGGGAGCCTTGTCCTTCTGCTCCTGATATAGCTTAGGGCACCCTGCACTTAATTGTGGCCTTCCAGTACCTGAAGGAAAGGTACTACAAGAAAGATGGAGATTATTTTCAAGGGCTGGAGTGATAGGACAAGGGGGAATGGCTTCCCGCTGACACAGGGCAGAGCTAGATTGGATATTAAGAGGAAATTCTTCCCTATGAGGGTGGGGAGGCCCTGGCACAGGTTGCCCAGCGAAGCTGTGGCTGTCCCTGGATCTCTGGAAGTGTCCAAGGCCAGGTTGGACAGGGCTTGGAGCACCCTGGGCTAGGGGAAGGTGTCCCTGCCCATGGCAGGGGGTGGAATAAGATGAGCTTTAAAGTCCCTTCCAACTCAAAGCATTCCAGGATCCTATGATGATTCAATGATCTCTGAGGAGACCCACCAAGCAGCATATAACTGCACATACACCTCAAACTTATCTCTATTCTTCCCATAGTTTTCAATCCATTCGTTCCTTACAGAGGACTCGAATAACCCAAGTTTTGAAAGCAGAAGCACCTTAAGCCATTGCCAGTTCCCCTTCACCAACCCCTCATTCCCAACCCCTGTTTGCAGCCAGGCCATTCTCCACAGTGTCCCACAGCAGCCGTGGAAACAGCCTACACTGACTTAAGCAGCAAAAGCCAAACCTGACAGGAATGCTTCCCTGCCTCCCACGGAGCTATTTGGAATTTTTCTGTCAGTTTCCTCCATCGCTCTTCTCCCAGGGATTATTCCAGGGCCTCCTCCTCCCTCCTTTTGGCCTTGGACAAACAAATTGTTGGTTTTCCACTTTTTTTGCTGGAGAGGATCACCTCCAGGGGCTTTCTCCCAGGCAGAAAGATAACATACAGCCTGACTATAAGGTAACCACCAAAGTGCAAAGAGCACTCTGGCTCATTTCCCCAGGGCAGCAATGTTATTGCTTAAAATAAAATGCTTGAAATAAAATAAGTGTTCACCTGCACTGTTATCACTTAAAATAAAAAGTGATTCTTTATTTTTCAGTCCACTTTAGCACAGTGGTGGACCTTAGGCAAAGTCACTGGGCTGTTGTTCTGCGCAACTGTGAGTGCCCTTCTGAGCTTGACAGGTTGGATCTGTACAAATAGGAGTTTCCAGGGCTGCCTCCCCATGACTTTGGTGTTTGCATGTGGACAGAACAGGGCAAATTTGAAGGCAGAAGCCTGATTTGGGGTATTTTGGCTGGAGAGGAAGTGACATTTTCCAGCTTTCTGCAGTTTCTCTTTGGCAGAGTGGACTCAGTGACTGTCTTGTTTGGTCTTGTCTGAATCCAATCCACTTCCACAGCCACCCCAAAAGACCTGAGAGGTTCACTTGGGGTAGAGCTGAGTTCTGAGTCTTGGACAGCGGGTAACAGGCAGCCCTGGGTATTTTCAAGAGAATCTGATGGGTGTTGTTGCCAGTGTTATTTAAGCTGTTCAATGCCAATATGAATTTCCAAGCAGAGCCATACCTTGGGGCAGATGTATGAGGAAAACTGTGGTGGGGCAACCTGCCTGTCCACAAAGCCTTCCTTTGCCTTTTCTCACTCCTCTTGAATATCTTCCAGACACAGGAGCAAAGGATACCAGAGCCTTTGCAGTCTTTCCCTTGTTTTTCAGGGCTTTTCCTCTGAATTGTGGTGTGTTTTGCTTCCTTCTGAGTTTCTGCACTGTTGGAATAAATCTGTCCATTAGGATAGTGTGCCCACAAGTTTCTCTTCCCTGCACTCCCTTCTTGCCTCTTGGAGAGTTCTTCAATGTCCCCCCAAAACTTCCAGTTTTGGCCTCAGTTTCCCCCACACAACATTTTTGAGGGCTTGACATTGCTGCTGATTGCTCTGGTCTGTTTCTTATGAAATTCTATTTCAAACCTTTTGTTGCATATGGCAAGGAAGGTAACTTCAATTTAAGGGGGAGCCCCAAGTCAATCTCCCCTTAATTTTGTTCCATGAGATTTGTAGTAAGTCTTCTCTTCAAAGAAGTAGATTTCTCATAGAGATCAACTCATAGTATCTTTTTTGTCATTAATAGGTTATGAACTGCAACCTACCATTTTATTAATTACACAGCATCTGGAAGGATTTGGTCCCCAGAGGAGGTGGGTAGACCAGACACATTGTTAACCCAGTAAATAAACCCCAGCCCTCAGCCAGCAATGCAGCCAAAATTCCCAGGAGTGAAGCTGCCCTGGTCTCCAGAGGGAAAGCCTCATAATCCCAAATCTGTTTTTACATCATTTGATAGCCTCTGTCACCATACAAACTCAGCATTTCACAGACCTTGGATGTGTTTATCCTCAAAACACTGATTTAGCCTGCTCTGAGAGGAAAGCAAGGACCACTCCCACTTAACAGATAGTCAGAGGAGCAAAGAGATTTCCTCAAGGTCGTTTAAGACAAGAATGGAGGGGTGGACCTCATCAGAACCTGCTCCCATCTTTCTTCATTAACACTGATATCTTTAATTGTCCAGGAATATCCTGTGAAGTTCACAGAGGTCTCCTTTTTGTGTGCATAAATTCTCCCCTTGTTTTCACGTACAGATGTGGCTACTGGACATCCCTCTGTCTCTGTGCCAAACCCTGGCTTTTGTGTCTTTGAGGCATCCCATTTTCCTGCTGCTGAGGGTGAAAACCTGGGATCAAGGAAAGAAGAGAGAACAGCACAATAGCTGACTGATGAAACACAAGATTCTCTGCAGGTTTGGTGATTATTTCAATCCAAATGTTGTGAATGTGGGAAATTAGCACTCAAAAGTAATTGAAGAATGTGAAGGAAGAAACAAAGTATGAAGATACCTAAACAATCTTAATTTTGCCCTCTATTCATCCTGATCAGTAATTATGTTATCATGATTAAAGTGTATTTGTTGTCATCCTAGATTATACTACTTAGATTTTTAATTGTTAGTGACAAAAGCCTCATCTTACCCTAATTATAACCTCCTTTCCCCAAATATAGCCCATATGCAAAACTTCCAGAATTTCAACTGTGTAGAGGTTTCATTATTCCCTTGCAAATATCACTCAGAAGAAAGAAAAATAATAAAATAGGCCTCACTTCTTAAAGAAATCCCTTTTAATTCTTATAATTCATAAAGTATCTAATGGATTTCCTTTTAATTCTGTGAGAATAAGTGCTGCACGATCTGAAAAGAAGTACCCTTTCACCCTAAATAAGCTAAACCCCTTGTGGAAGGGAGAGAGCAAGGAGCTGTGCCTCTGCCTCACACCCCCACTGTGCACAGCCCAGCTCAGATCCCAACTGTGCGGATCGATCCGTCCTGCACGGCTGAGCTGTAACCTCAGGATCACAGACACTAAAAGGTCTGCAGAGCTAATTGTGTCTGTGGCCAGCATTCAGCTGCTGAATAGGGGCAAGAGAGAAATCTGCTACCAAGCTGCCCTTCCCCAGGAAGCACCTTGAAATGTCAGTCCAGCGTCCCAGAAGCACTGCACAGAACTTGGGATCAGTTTGCAGAGGCCACAACACCAGGGTGTTGGGTCCACAACCTCAACACATCTCCAGGAGCTTTATCCCATGGCACCCTTTGGCATCTTCTTCCAGGATGTGATGAAGCCCTGAGAAAAACTCTCCAGGCTAATCAGGAATTTTCAGACCCTGGTTATAGGCCACCTCTTTCAGCTGCTCCTCAGCCTTGCTTACTTCTTCTTTGTTTGAGTGTCTGCTCCTGCCTTGGGTCATCAAAAATAGAAGATTTCTCCCTTTGGGACTGGCTGTCTCATCCCATGTGGCCTCAGGGTTTTGGCAGCTCCCTCCAGCTCAACCAGGTTCACACCACAGCAGCTCCCTCCAGTGCTTCCAGTTACTGTCCTGTGCCATTTCTCCATGAGCAAACTGGTTCAGCTGGGCCGGTTCAGCCTGGCCCAATCTGCCAGTTCAGGCTGACTTCCTTTCCCTCCCAGGGGCTGAATTTACAGCCCTGAGTTTTGGTTAGATACATTCAGGTTACATCTCAAAAATGGGTGTAAATTAAAAATCTGCTTTTGTGGGAACCAGGGGTTTTATTCCAACTGGGCCACCAAGTGAGTAGTTCCCTAATTCAAGATCTTTTGCTCCTTAGTTCTCAAGGAAAGGCCTTTGGTTTTTTGGGTATGGGGTTTTTTTGTTGTTTTAGGGTTGGGGGTTTTTTTGTTTTGGTTTTTGGTTTTTTTAAGTGCATTGTTGCATTACAAATATTTCTTAGAGAAACATGACTGGCATGTGGAGAGTAGAACTGAACCCACTTCTTAGCCCTGTACAGAAAAGGCTCTGAAATGTGCCAGGGCAGATTCACAAATCATTTAAGCCCCTCTAATTGCCCTTTTCTCTAACATATTTGGGTTCTTTTAAAGAGTTTGCAGACTACCAGTTTAAAAAGCATTAAGCTGGAAGGTTTCCCTTCCTCTTCCCAAGCCCAAGAGGATGGACAAGGTGAGGGGCATTGCCAGGAGAACCGAGTCATCTCCATCCCTCACCCCAGCAAACACAGCCATGACCCACTGCTGGACAGCCCCACTGCTTGTGGGGCCCAAGTGTCCAGAGGTGGAAGAACCAGACAGATCCATGTGCAGAAATACCATTGGTGTGAATCACAGGTGATGTTTCAGGTGTGCTTAACAGGTCTAGCCTCACTTCTCGAGTCCTACAGGCAAGGATTTTGCAGTGCTGATATGAGCTCCCTGTGTCAGGGTAAGCAAGTCACTGTGTTTCTCCATTTTTCTTCCTGAGAGAATAAACCCAAGCTAATCATCCTTCTGCCCTCTCTCTGTCCCGCTGTACCAGCTCTGCAGATGGCAGATGGCTGCTTGCCACCATGGGCTGGGTTGGAGCCCAGATTGGCTGGAGCTCTTGGGGTGCTCTGGCGCTGCACAGCAATCCCAGGGAGGGCTGGCAGGGAACACCTGGATCCTGCAGCTGGGGTAGTTGCCTTCACCCATAGGAAATTTGCACCCACATATCAGGGAAAGCAGCAAGGAAAAGAAAATAAAGGCTGGGTTGGAAAACACTGAGGGGAAAAAAGGTGAAATAACCTCCACTGCACAGCCTTGCAGGCATCACTCCCGCACCAAACCCCGCCGCGGCTCCCCAGCCGGAACGTTGCTAAGTGACAGCTGATTTACTACATCACTCACCCATCCGGCAGCAGCAGGGAAGCCAAGGAAGAGGTACAGACAGTGCTGGCCAGACCTCATGGGCAGCACATATCCCACACCTGCACAGGCCACCTTGACCTTTCACTGGCGCTTGAGATCAAACTCCAGCGTGAAACGGAGCAGGCAGAGATTCGGCTGCATGGTAGGAGCTGGTGGGCCTGATGGGTTGTGCTTCGGATCACCAGGCAGTGGGAGAACTCAGCCATGGGCAATTTTCTCCATTTGTGCCTTTTCCTGCAACAGCAGCACCTAATGCTCCTATGGCTGCAAGTGGTGCAACCTGGGGAAGGCTGAAGGGAAAAGATGCCACCCTGCAAAATTTCCTATGCAAAATTAACAAGGAGTGGGGGCGGGACTAACAAAAAATTCAACTTTCTCACCTGAACTTCAACCTCTTCTGTATAAAAGGACTCAGTGAAGAGTCTTCTTGTAAAGGGCAACCCCCCACATTTCATATCAGCAACCCCCCACATTTCATCCCGAGGGAAGGGGGTAGGACACCAGCTTAAGTAGGAAAGTGCAGAAGAGAAGCACCGTGTTCCCTACTGAGAAGGCCTGTGTTTAAAAGGTAGAGCACTGATAATAAACTGCAGAGAGCCACTAAGGCAGTGAGTCTCTCCCTTTCAGGGTAAGCTTGTAGAAGCAGCACAGGAAGAAAACCAACACAACCCTGAAGTCTAATCCAACTGAATCAATAGATGTCTGCACAGAGCAAGTAAGAAGGTAGAGTACAGTACCTTTACTGACTTGGTGTTGTTTATACATTTATTTATTGCCCTTTCCCCATGCAACTGATGGAAAGAGATGGATCTGCCACCCCGGCCTTTCTCGCAGCTCAGCCCAGCAAGCAAAGGTGACACTAATGTTTTTAGGACACCTCACACCCCAGTCCAGCCTGTCTTCCAGCTGATTTGCCTCATCCGTGTCACCTACCTGCCCGTTGTCGTGGGCTTTGAGACTAGCACTGAGAGTGAACCTCTGAGAACCCAAATAATTTTGTGTTTGCAGCAGCAAACTCCTCACCTGGTTTTCTGCTGGTGAGAGAACAAGATTCCTTGAAGGACTTTTGTCTGTAGACAGACATTTATACCCTTAACACCTTTTTTCTCCTACTTTAGAATATTCTCCCAGTAATTTTAGCTTGTGTTTGTTTTTTTCCCTGGATGTAAGAACCTCTGGCTAATGCATGTAAACTATTTTCTTCTTTTCACACTGAAAGGGCTGTATGCTTGGGGTTTTTAATGGTTTGTTTAAATTCTGGCAGCTCTGCCTGCTTCCCTCCTGATCCCCAACTTGCAAAGCCTATTCAAAGGGGGCTATGAGCTCTCAAACTCTCCCTGGCAATGTTCAGGGCCAGGTTGGATGGGGCTTGGAGTAACCTGGTCCAGTGGAAGGTGTTCTTGCCCATGGCAGGGGATGGAACTAGATGATCTTTAAGGTCCCTTGAACTACAAACCCTTCTAGGATTTTATGAAACACCAGTGGGTTTCGAGCCAGCTTGATACCAAAGAGGATCACTCTGTTAATATATCCTACACCTCCCTGGGGATCTGGATGGATCTGAGGGGGCAAGACAGGGAGCAAGTAATGGATCGCTCAAGGATAGGACCAATGAGCATCCCACACCTGGCTGAGTTGGCAGGGCAAAAGTTTTCAAGCAAAGGACTGGAAATAATTAATCTTACCAGGACAGGGAGAAATACAGCCTGTTCCTGCAGGCAGGGCTAAGACACTGCCAAGGGAAGGCAGAGATGAGGGAACAGTGCCTATGGAGTCTGTACCTCTTCAGGACAGAAGGAGGAAGAGAGATGAAAAAAGAAAAGGAAACCTATTGGTGGCAAATCACTCCTTGCTGGAAGGAAAGGCTGTGGTGTGTAGGAGTCAGAGAAGCAACTGGCCAGGACAGCCTTTGGGAGGGGTTGAAGGCAGCTGCCTACCAGCTCTCCTTCAGTGGCTGTGAGCAGAGAGGGCTCTGTTGGCCCTTGCTTGGGATGAGGAGCTTCTTCAGAAGAAAACAGCAGTGCTGCAGTCCTACAAATAAGAAATGAAGAGAATTAGTCAGGCAGTCTGGTACTGGTTTTACCTTGCCATAAAGAATGTTTTCTGGTGGACACACTGCACCTGTTTTATATTGGCTTCCTTCAGACAGTGAAATGGAGGTGTTGGGCGCAGCCGAAGCCCCCCAAGCCAGTTTCCCCATGGGGCCCCAGAAAAGGGTGTTGCAGCAATGCTGCACTGGGGCAGCTGGGAGGCCCGTGTGGATCCTGGGCTGGGATTGGGGTCTCCTGAGCAGGAGTGGGGGAACACACGGAGCACAGCTGCTCATGAACGCTGAGTCCTGCATATCACAGAATCATTTAGGTTGGAAAAGAATCCTGATATCATCGAGTCCAACTTGTGACCAATCACCACCTTGTCACTAGAACAGAGCACTGAGTGCCACATTAATTCTTTCCTTAAACACCTGCAGGGACAATGACTCCACCAGCTCCCTGGGCAGCTCATTCCAATGTCTAATCAACTTTTCTGTGAAGAAATTTTTCCTGATGTCCAACCTAAACCTCCCCTGTTGCAGCTTAAGACGATGTCCTCTTGTCCTATTGCTGGTTTCCTGTGAGCAGAGCCCGGCCCCCACCTGGCTGCAGCCTCCTTTCAGGGAGCTGTAGAGAGCAACAAGGTCACTCCTGAGCCTCTTCTTCTCCAGGTTAAGCCTCCTGTTACGTCTCAGTCCTGGGGATGCCAGTGTGTCACTGCTGCCTCTCTGTGTGAGTGTGTGTGCACATGTGTGCGCGTGTGCGTACAGAGGGGATGTGCATGTGTGCCCATACGTGGATGTGTGTCCATGCCTGGATGTGTGCCCACATGTGGATGTGAGCGTTGGCACGTCTGTGCCAGGGCGGGTGCCCCTGTCTGCGCCCTCGGGGCTGGATGTGTGCCCGCGGGGGTGCGCACATGTGTGCACACGCACATACGTGTGTTTACACGCCCACCCGTGTGCTCAGGACTCCGCGGGGGGCGCGCCCGGGCCGGCGTGGCGAGGGCGGGCCCCGTCCCCGCTTCCCGCAGGCCGCGCACCGCCCCCGCTCCCGCCCGGCCCCGCTCCATCCCTCCTCCCTCCTCCTTCCCGCAGCCGCACCGTAGCCACGACGCGGACGGGGCCGGGCAGGGCCGCACCATTGACCGCAGACCACCAAGACCCACGTTATCTTCTGGCCTGCGGGCAGCTTCAACCCCATACCAAGGGCCACATCCAGATGTTTCGGTCAGTGCCCGCGGCGGCGGGGCGGGGAGGGGAGGCGAGGGGCTGCACCGCGGTTGGGGATGGGGGCCGAAGGGGGTCGGGGTGTGTTGGCCCAGGGGGTTGCTCCGGGGCTGCTCGGGGTGCAGCCCCGCTCCGCAGTTCGCGGCGGGGGCGGCGCTGTTCCGCGGCCGGTGGTTTGCTTGAACGCGCGCGGGCGGGGACCGGCCCGGCCTCCCCGACTGGCCCTCATCCCTGGGGCCTGTCCCCCATCCCTGGGGGCTGTCCCCCTCGGACAGCGGGGTTCTCCCCTCTGGACTCCCCTTGTCACGCTCCCGCCCCGCAGTCCCCCGGCGTCGGTCCTGGCCGTGTTTGTCCGCTGCCGCTCAGCCCCGGGGTCTGCGAGCCTGCGGCCGCTGCAGCGCTTCCATCTCCTCTGGCCAGGGAGGAGAGACAGCCAGGTAGCCACAGCCAGGCACAGAAGTCAACAAAAATACAGGCAGTTAATCAAGATATTAGAGTACCCGACGTTTAGATTGATACCAGGTCTGAGGAATGGGAAATGTTCCTGTGAGATGATGGATATTACCAAGCATCCATGCTATGATACAGATGATGGGGATGCTAAAATCACTGCTACAGCCTGCTCAGGCAAGACAAGAGGGAAGGAGGGAGGGAGAGAGAAAGGGAGGAAGGGCAATCTCCATCAAAGGCAGTCTGACATGCCATAAATACTGACGGTTTGGGTAAAGCTCGAAATGCCTGAAGATCCCTTATGAAAACAGCAACTCACTTGGGGTGGGGACGAGTCCTGCGAGGGTGAAGTGTCCACTGCAGACCACTGAAAAAAGGAGAATAGAAAGATCAGCTCCTCTAATATCCCTTCTTGGAGTGCAGAGGCAGGATCCATCCCTTGTGTCTGATAGGAGATTTGAGGCTGGGGAGCAGATGCCGAAGGTCTTGTGCTACTGCTGGAGAAGCATCCCTGGGGTTTCTAAAAGCTGTACAGAAGTTTTTAAGTGCAAAAATAATTGAAATCAGCTTGGGTTATTTCTACGTCAGTCCTTGTTTTTGTAGACCATAACGAGTTGGGCAGCAGGCTAGAAAATTATGGCTTTCTAGATGCAAATGATCACATTGCTATTCCATTTCATAAGTGCCAGAAAAATGTGGTCCTGGGCAACAACATACCTGAAATTTCAAAAAAAAAATCCTATTGCTTAAGCTAAAAGAAATTGCTAACAAGGATCAAGGGGAACTATTTCAAAATAAAAATAATAATTACATGAAATTACAGGGACGTGGTTGATAGAAGCAACCACTGATGAAACAGATTTCTATAATTCACATTTAGCCCTATTTTGATTAAGTAATACTGAAAATATCAACGCAGCCCATATTCAGTGGACTAAAAACCAGTAAGAAGATATTTTAGAAAATAAAGATTGGTGAGATATTAGTATGCAGTGGGTGTTCTTATAGACTCGAAATGAGATTTTTTTTTTATTTTTGCTCAGTACTGTTGAGTACGTTTATCAAAGATGTGAAAGAAAATATATAATCCCTGCCGCTAAAAAGTGCCAATGACCCCAAAGAGGTCAGAATAGCAATTCATGCTGGTAATGAGACAGTTGTGCTGCCTGACTCGGGGTGTTTGGTAAAAAGGGCTTGTTCAAACAGTGAAGTCAAATGCAAAGTCATATGTCCAGCAAGGAAGAACGCACATCCAATATAAACAACAGGCAAATGTCTTCTGCCAAACAGCAACGGTGTCGGGGACTGAGGAGGGATTGTACACAGCCCACTGAATGCAAACTCTGTGTGGTGCTGTAAATACAGCAGCAAATGTGATCCTTGCAGATACAAGGGGGGGAATATCAAGCAGAAGAAGAAAGGTTGTATTATTTTCATGTACAGCATTAGCAAAGCCCTTCTCAGAGGACCACTGACAAGAATTATGTTAGCTCCAGAAGCCGGGCTTTGTGGCAAGAGACTAGAGAGGCTCAGTCTGGATCCATTCTTTAAGATGTTAAGGGGAAACTTGATCTGCTTGGTGGAGGGATATGTGATATCTGGTGGAAGGGGGCTCCTTTATTCAGCAGAATTAGGACTGGTGACATGCCAAGAGCAGCTTTGGATCCTGCACAACTTCAAGCTACAGATATGGTGTGTGGGTTTGAGTGAAGATAATCACGTAGTAGGAGAAAGTACCTGGGTACCTGATGGATTCTCTATCACCTGAAGGCTGTAAACGAACACTCAGACATCTTTCAGGAAGACATGTTTTAGCTCAGAGGATGGCTTGATGTGGAAATTTTCTATGCATGTATCCTGTAGAAATCCTGGAATATAAGTCTTGAGATACCTGATAGGGACAAATGAGACTTCCACAGGGAAAAGACAGAATTTACCTGATCCCTGATCATCTTTATTTGAGGAACGCTGCCCCCCAAGTCTAAAATAATAATTACATGAAGCCATGGGAATCTCAACCAAAATCTGTGTTATTCTGCTCTGTGCTGTACAGCTCAACCAAAACAGTGCTCCATCCTGTAAGTGTTGCATTTTAAACAGCTGAATTTGTGCAAAAATGTGGTCTTTATCATTCAGACAAATACCTGGGCTTTGAGAGCCTGACAGGAGAACTTTTTGCTTATCGTAGAGAGAGAACATTTATCTCTTTAACACATGGCACTGATTAAGCCAGAAGGAAGAACAGTATTTGCATGGGTATGTCACTGCAGACATACCATTATATGCCAACCATCATTTTTCTCAGTATGGATTTTACCATTTTTTATTCAGGCCAAAAGCCAACCTTTTCCCATAGGATTTTTGCCTGAATAGGAGATGGGCTAATTATGTGGAATTCTCTTCTAGTGGGGGAAAGGTTCCCACAGGGCTATTCTTTCCACCAGTCATGTGAATTTAAGACTCATCATTAGCCTTGGGTTTCCAGAAAGCTGGGATTCTTCTTACAACCCCAAATCTGCAAGTGCAACACACCACTGACCCTTGTGTGTGGAACTGAACTTCCCACAGCAGGGCTCCCTCCATCCTCTGCCAGTAACAACTCTGGATCACTGGGGCCCCCCAGATGAAGTTGATCCACATCTGTGTGTATAAAATATATATCATACATATAAATTAATACTTAGCATTAGATACATAACACATAACAAAAAAGTAGGTGAGATACGGTGCTGTACAGCCATCCTTACCAAGGGGTTGACACAAACACCCACACAGTCCTGAAAACTCTCAGAGTTACTTGTAGTATCTGCTGTGCTTTGAGACATACGTATGTTCTGAATCACAAATTTGGGTTGTATTTCCTAGATTTAGGTGGCTATGAGAAAAAGTTTGGGATGCCACTGTGGCAGGGAGATAAAGCAGGAGAAGAGAGAGGCTAGAGGTTCTTTCTAAAGCTTGACATGAACATTGATGGCCTTTCACCTGAAATGAAACTGCATTTATACCCTAAAGAGATACAGAGAAGAAAAAGCAGAGCAGCCTATGCAAAAATTGGAGAAAAATAAGATTCAGGAGAAATCTCTGTGTTAAAGCCACATGAAAACCCCACCACTGCTGCTCACCTCGGCCAGCACACACCAAGCTCCAACCAATTCACCTTAATTTCCTGCTGACACTCAGAGGAACTCTGAGCATGGGTTGAAGCTCAGCCCTCCTCCCCTGCAGCCAGCTCAGGAGGGGATCCTTCTCTGAGACATTCCCACGCTGGCTTTGGTATCTCGGTGCCAAACCGCTGGGGACACGCAGAGTGGAATTTGCTGCCTAAAGGACATCTCCCTCCATCTTGGCCTCCTCACAGTTTGCCTCCTGCTTCCTTCCCGTGCAAACGATGCCACCCAAAGGACAAAAGCCAAGGGACCAACGTCAAAAGCAAAACCTAATCTGTGCAGCCCTGCTAATGCGCTGAAGCCTGTGCCGGGGCCCTGCCAGACAACGAGCCTGTGCTTGCTTTGACAATTAAATCATTTCCCCACCTTGGCCCAGCTCAGGGAGCCCCAATACAACTGTGTTCAAGAGCTTGAAAATCAAAGGGCAGCTCTGCAGAGCAAGGCAGAAAGCACGTTTTTTCAATCAAAACAACCCCATGGTTCAGTTCGAAGGTGGCCTTGGGTAAAATACTGGGATTACAGGCATCATCAGGCAAGGTCAGAGGCTCCAGGGTTTGTGTGTTCCAGGACTGGAGAGGGAGCCAATAAACTGCTGGAGCTGGAAGGAAGACGCCGAGATGAGTTTCTTCGTAGCTCTGCAAGGGAAAAGGCTTGTACTGTCCCATGGATATGTGAGAATCAGAGGGTTGTTCTGATGATTTCTGCAGACTGAAATGAAGGATTTGGTGGGGAGAGATGCTATCAAGTCAATCAAGATGCAGCATCTCAATATTTTTTTTAAATTCTTTTTTCTTAAATCGTAGAAGAAAAGGCTGCTCTGTAATTGCCCACATTCCCCCTTTCAGCACATTAAACATTTTTTTCTTGCCTTTTTAGAGTTCTGAAATTCCTCACAATCCATCCTTTTATGTGCAAACTTCTGGCTTCAATCAAACAGCCTTGCTCATCAAACAGGGTTTTATTTCTGCCCAGTTGTAAGAGCAGCCTGACACAGCTTCATCTCCAGGGTTTGGATCACCTCTCCATCCCCTTTTCCACCTTTTCTCATCAACCTTTGAGTAGCAGAACTTCACTGGGGACATCCCTGCCCGTGCAGGGGAAGGTTTGAGCTGTCCTTCCCCCCTCCAGGTGCCCATGAGGTCCAGCCGTGTGGACTCTGGGATCCATGGGGATGCTCAGAGCTGCACTCAGAGGCAGCAGGTTGGGTAACGCCCCCCAAAAAATGGTTGGGATATTACTGTTTGACTCTGTCAGAGGATTTTTTTACTGCTATTTTTTGGGCACTATCAAACATTCAATAGCAAATAGGCAATTTAATTATATCTGTATCATCCGCCTGTATCCTGACTCTCATCTCCTTTGTGTTGGTTCATGGGGTGATGGGTTGCTCCAGGTATTTTCCTGTAGGAGGAAGGGGTTTGTGAGATGTTGTTCAGATGTCACCTTCTTGTAGGGAGTCTTGGTACCTCAGCTGTTTTTAAACATGTTTGGCCATAGAGTTTCCCATCTACTTCATTTCAAACAGTGCCAGGACCTGGACTCGCACAGAAGAACATTGGTAGTAGATAAGCTGAATCCTGAAAGTCAGCAAATCACCACTATTCTTCCCTTTTTGTCTACTTAGAATTAAATTTTCCTTAGATCCTATGTGCATCTGTTGTTGAGGAGAGTTTATATCCCAACCAACAGCTGGGTAAAAACCATTTCTGACAGAAAACAACGAAAGACTGCAATCAGAAGTAAAACTCTCCACTTGGCTTCTTAAGAAAATTTGAACAATTAAAAACCCCAGCAGGCTGCTCCTTGATTATCCATTGCAGTCCTTGTAGAGGAGCAGCACTGAGAGCTGCTGCATCCCACAAAGGCTGGTTTGAGATGAAGGGATAGAGTTCCATAAGTAAAGAGGGATGAAGAGGCAGGAGCTGAGGCTTTTGTTTAAGATGTGTTGTTTAACATCCCGAATTTCAAAAATCACTTTTTCCTATTTGATTGAGATGACTGAACTGCAGAGCAGTTTAATGAGAGCATCACTGCCTGGGATGGAGCTGGGAGAAATGCCTGAGCAGAATGACAGCTCACCCTTTCCCCTTTTGCTCAAATGGGAATACATCTACAAATGTCCAGAAGCAAAATTCCCTGCCTACATCCAACAAAAGCTCATCAGGAGCTCGAGAGAGGTTTTGCTCTGCTGTCTGCAACATGAGTGAGAAGTCTGGGCCCCTGTGAGGCTGCCTCCTGGTTCCATTTCATCTCTGGGCTGGAATCAGAATGCGTAATTAGCGGGAGCGATCGATGGAGCGGGAGGGGTGAGGGGGTTCTGAGAGGACCGGATGGACAGCGAGAGCCTGACTGAGCCCTGGCTTGGCTCTGCATGGCAGTGGTGGGGCTCAGCAGCACCAGCAAGGACCCAACCGAGACAGAGCCAGGACAGATCTCACAACACTCAGGTTGATTTGTCGGCCCGGGGGAGCTGCAGCATCCGTGCTCACCTCTCTGCAACGCAGGCGAGGAGCTTCCACTGCCATCCAAGCAGCTGAAATCACAGAAAACAGCTGAAACATTTCATCAGTGCAAGGGGTCTGTGAGGGCAGATTGTGCCCATCCCCAGGTGCTCCTGGCTCAATGTGATGGCAGACAGTGAAACCCCTCAGCCCAGCCTTGTGCCGTGGTGGATGAGTCGCTGACATGACTCCACACCCAGCACTTGCCCAAAACATGCTGAAACTGCAGATTCTTGGGTGCTGTGCTGGGAGAACAGAGCAGCACAGGCAGGACTGCAGCACCCATGGCTCTTTTGTGTGCCCTTATAGATCAGTTAATGTCCCATTCCCATCACTGTACCCCATACAGGCTCCTTTTTTCATGGCCTTTATCACCGGCTTCCTGCATCTCAAGCGTTTCCTCTCCTCTTTATGACCCAAGGTGAGGAGGAGTTTTCCCAAGTACGAGATTAAACTCCATCAATAACTACTCAGGGATTCTTTTAAAACATTTATAAGCTCTTAAATATTTAGCAGTATTTATTATGGTCTGTGAGACATCGCATTGTTTCTATGACAATGCCACCTCCCAAAATGTGCCACGTACCATCTTTTACTTCCATCGACTATAAACAAACTTGGCAGTGAGAAATCCAGTGCTACAACCTCATTCAAGAGAGAAACAGGGACTCTGCTTCTATTTAAGAGCCATTTGCACTCACTACAATTCTCTCACCTCCCTTACCATCTTCTCTGATGTTTTTTAATAGCAGCCCATCCGATGCTGTATTGATTAGCTGCATGCTGAACCCCACCAGTGGCAGCCCACATCTCCAGTGTGACCTCACTAAACCTCTCCTGACTGGTGCACCGAGGAGGAGTCACATCCCTCCTTTCCCTGCCAGGCTGCTGTGGGTCGGGTACCACTGTAGTGGGGGTCAGGGTAGGAGTGGGTTGTGAGCAGGTTGATCTTTATGCATCTGAGCAGCAGCTGGCCCAAAATAGGCATCCTCACCCCTGTACCCTCCAGGCTTGCAAAATGCCTTCTGGCAGCAAGGCTGGGGAGCTGCAAGGGATCCCCTGAATCAAGGAAGGAGGCACAGAGAGGCATCAGAGCTGGGGTCAAGACCACATCACACCACTTGCGGTCGAAGGCCAAGCAGAAATAGTTCAGCTGTGTTGAGTGTGCAGCACAGGTAACCCCAAACTTTACCCTAACCTTAACCCTAACCTCAATCTCCACCTGGCACCAGGGAACCCAAAACAGCCACAGAAAGACTCAACAACCTCTAAGACAGAAAAATCATCCCAAGATAGAGACAGGGTCAGGTCACCTCTGGATTTTGAGATGAGCATGCCCTCTCTTGCATTTATAACCCCTCAATCTAAGCAGTCCCAATTTTCCTAAGCAGGACTCAATTTTCAGAGTGCCCTGCATAGAGAAAGCCAGACAAAGCCTATAGTGTCCATCACAGCCCTGCAAACAAACCAGGGACAGGACACAGGTCTTATCCCCTCAAAGCAGCATTGTTTACACACGTTGATAGCGTGCAGTCACGTCCAGAGAAGACAGCCCAGGTCAGGAGCTCATTTTTGCCTGTCCCTTTCCAGCATCAAGTGGTTTCCTTCAGTAAGCCTGAGCTGCTGGATGTAGCTTGGTCATACCAGCAGAAAACTGCTAAATTAATATTTGGGAACAGAGAAACCTAGAGTCTGTAGAAATATGTACTTTCAAGAGCCGCTGTAGGGCTTGCCCCAGGAGAAAATGATGAACTGAGATAAGTCTGTTTTGGATCTGGAATAGGAAGCAAAGGCAGAGAAGCTCCCCATGGGATGGGTGGAGAGTCCTTCTCTGAGCCAGGCAAGGAAGGATTTGCTCAGCCTCTGCTCCACAAAGGTTTCTATTTTTATCGATAACCCAACAGCCCCTAATTGAGCTTAAGCCTTCCCTGAGGAGATGACATTTCACTAGGGTTTATTGGCAAGGGGAAGCAGAAAATCCAGTTTTCCCAGCACAAGTTGAATTGGGGTGCTGAAAGGTGTAGCTTTGCTTTTGGAACTTGTGCTTTGTGCAAAGATATTGTTGATGCTTCTCTTGGGGTAAGTGAGGTCTTAGGAATAGATCTACAAAGAGAGAGGGTTTTACTAGTACAAAATGGGAATGTGACATCCCGCTGGTGTCACCAAAAGGCTGAAGTCCTACCGTGGCTGCCTCTGCCACCCCACAGTGTCACCACCATCCCCCTGGCTCTCTGCATCTCTGTAGGTGGGACATTTTCTGCCTGCCTGGTTCAGCCAACACTGATCCCAGGCGAGGTCAGCATCTCCGAATGCTTTGCCTCAAAGACAAAACAAGGGTCAGGCCCACACACAGGGGCCAGCCCTCGTGGAGGCAGCCCAAGACCAGCAAAGAGCTGCAGCGCAAATGCCACCCATCTGTGCTCCACGGGGAACTGAGCCATCAATCCCCTGCTCCTGGTGGGGTTGTGATGTGCACCAGCCTGAAGGAGCAGCACGACACACGCCAGGGTTACGAAGCACTGCCTTTGATGTGCTACAACGGCTCGGAAATCAAAACAAATGGAGTGCTTCCACAGGGAAATTGGGGCACTGGAAAACAAGCGTGGAAATCCGCTGGGGTTTTATTTCCCTTTTTTTTTTTTTTTTTAAAGGCACTGAGTGATACCAATTTCCCTGGCTGAGATGTGGACCAGGACCTCTCCAGGGATGTACACTGAGGTGCCTGTCCTATTTTGGATGTTCCACACACATTCTGATGAAAGCGAAATACAAAACCACGGCAGGATAACGAAAATATTGCCTTTTGCTGCTATCCTTGTCCTGTGTGACTCTCCATGGGCCCAGGGTTACAAAAATTGGTTCAAATGGAGCACTCAGGACTATCTGGAATACCCTTCCCTTTGCTTGCCAAACAGTTTATTTTTGCTCCTGATATTTAGACTGTTATTGAAGCTGAGACACAACCACAGAATACCAGCTCTAGGCCAGATTCGTGCCACAAATTGATGTTGCTTTACTGTGGGTGGCATGTTATGTCTCTTTATACCAGCTGGAAGCTGTTAGCCTCAAAAACCCCATAGGAGAGACAGGCTTCAACCAAAATCCCTCTGACCGCTTTCTCCCCGCCCAGCCTCAAGTGGTGTTCATTCCTCTGGTTTGTACTTAAATAAACCCTGGTGCTCAGGGTGGCGTTTTACACCAAGCACTGGCAAATCCACATTTTAGCACAGTTCTCTCTAAAAAACAAGGAAAATACTACACTGGAAGAGGGAAACTCACTCCACCCTGCACCACACTACAGCATGCCCAGCCCTTGCTGACTTGTGGGGTGGCAGCTACTGCACCAGACAGGGAAAGGTACACGACCTTTCACTCTTCAATACCATCCATACACTCGTCTTACCTAGAGATGCTTAATCCTTCTCTGAGGGTTTCTAAGCAAGGTGCTTTGGTGCTGCCCTGCAGCAGAGAGCTCAAAAAAACCTCCTTCTTCAGGTGAAGTCGCCTTCATCATCCATTTTTAGAATCACAGAATAGTTTATAAGAGACCTTAAAGAGCATCTTGTTACAACCTCACTGCTGTGGGTAGGGACGCCTCCCCCTAGACCAGCTTGCTCCAAGCCCCATCCAGCCCAGCCTTTTACCTACCAAGAGTTGCTTTTACCTTATTAGATGCTTCCCCTCACCTTGTTAGCCCCAAAACCTCTAAGATGCCCAGGAAGTAGCTGTGGGCATTAAATACCATGTGGAGGTATTTAACAAGAGCACCTTGTCAGGACTGAGCTGCCTATCCTTCAGGTGAGATCCAGCAAGGTGCTGAGGATATTCCTGCTCTCCCCGTGATGCCAGGATGGAGATCTCTGAGCAATAAGTTATGTTGCTTCTCTGTAGAAGTGGTGTGAGTGACAGCACTGGGCTGATCACCTACCTGCCTGACAGAAAAGGAGGTCCAGTCCCTACCTGGAGGAGCTGGTGGCAGCTTCATCTCAACACACCTGTACTTCTCCTCATGTTGCTCACCTGATGGATAATGGCTGCTCTAACCTGCTCCACTGCAGTGGGGTTGGCTGCTCCAGGAGGTTGTTTTGCCAGGCTCTTCCTCAGATGCTTCTTCTCAAGCTCTGGGACCTGCAGGATCTCTTACCAGGCTCCTGTGTAACTTCTCACACACACAATGGCCCTTGCAATACCCCAGTTCTGAAAAAAAGAGAGGAAAAATAGGATGCCTCCAGTTTCAATTTCAATGAGATCAAATAGGCTGTTCCTCTATGGCTTCATTTAAGAAACCCAGATGACCTGGGACCAGCCAGGTCCCCTGCCCAGGCCCCATCTAGTTGGGTCTCCAGCAAATGCTCTGCTATTTCTAGGTCAGCTCACTGTGACTCAAGTCTCCTACTTTTATTATTTTTAGTTTGTTTAAACATCTAATTTCACTCTTCTGCTGTGAAGCCTCAAGTGGTCAACAGATGGTGATAGCATGACTCTCATTAGTCATCACTCAGGTGGCTCTGAGTTGGACACTGGTGGGGACCTGGGTGGGCTGGGAGATGGAAGGGTCAGATGCTGCAGTGTCATTTCCTGAGGCCTTTCCCAGCCTCCACTTCCACCATGAGTCTTGAGGTATTTGGTATTTTGTGCTTATGAAAAGCCAATAAAACAAATGTGCACCAACAGCTGAAGACATTTAGCATGGAAATCCTTCCCAAATTTGTTATTTCTACAGTGCCTGGGTGCAGCTATGGATTAAAGGGTTGGGGGAAAGTGTGTAACAGAGCAATTAGCTTGGAGATAAAAATCATTAAGCATTAGGGGGCTTAATGGGATTTTTCCACCAACCAAAAGTCTCCTGGGAATCTGACTGAGATTGTCTAAGAGACACTGAGCTCAAGGCAGGACAAGCTATGTGGGTCAGTGGGACACTGGGATCTCCCCAGGCTTGCCTTGGAAGGGGTCAATCTCAAGGTGAAGAACCACTCTCCTGCTTCTGCCTATAGGAGAAACCTCCCTTGAAGAGCAGTCAGGGCTTGCTCTAGTAGAAATGTCCCTTTGGGAAGCTCAGGGAAGGGAGGTACCAATGGTTTTCCCAGCTCTAACCAAGGTGTGATTGTGGGTGATGGGTGTGTGAAGACACTGACTGGGGAGGAGAACTGCCGGGCAGAAGAGCTGGGCTTTGAGGTGGACACTTCTGATGAATACATCCCTGATTCAGAGGATTTATATAGACATGCACACACACATACATACATCATGGCTGGGCTTCGCGAACGAAGATTTGGGAAGGCTCTATCCACATTTGTTACAGGCTCGCTGGTGGCTTATGAGGCCAATACGAGACAGACATATCCGATTGCAAAAGGCACAGCAGAGAGACTCCTTAGATGGTGTATTCTGCAAGACACGGTTCTTTCTGCGTTGCCTTTTCTCCTCGAGAGTGACCCTGCTGCGTTCTCAAAGGAGACAGCTGCGTTATAGATGGTGTGTCTCCAGGCCTCCCGATTGGAGGCCAGAGTAGACCGGTTATGGTGATCAATATGGCCAAGGCTGAGATGTTGTTTCAGGGAGTCCTTGTATCTTTTCTTCGGGGTTCCTCTCTTGCGGCAGCCAGTGGCAAGTTCACCATAAATATATATATATATATATATATATATATATATATATATATACACATACATAGAAACATCATTCAATTAGTCTGAGAGTAACTGCTGGCTCTGTGCCCAAGATGGGCTCTGGAAGCACCATTTAGGTCCTGCAAGTGCTGCTAGGTTGAGAATAAAACACAGTGTGCTGGTATATCTGGGTCACTCTCCCATGCAGGAGAGTGGGAAAGTGCCTGCCTTGCCCTCGGCGCCTCATGGCCACATCCCACCTCCCCTCCAAGGATGTCAGAGGCCAAATTCCTTGAAATAAAAATGAGACACCTGGGCAATGGTTTTGCCTTCTCCATCACCTATGGCTGTGCACCTTCTCTTCCCCAGCTCTTGGGGAAGAGCAATTAAGGCTGTGCAAAACTTGCCTCCCTGCCACCCTTGTGTGTGTTTTTGGAGAGCTGGCACAGAGTGTGAGTGAGCTGCAGCTTCAACCCTCATGGGGAAAGGGGCATAAATCAGAGCTGGCTGGTGGCTTTACTCTGTAAAAACAAACAAACAAAAAAAAACCAAAAAGGAATCTTGGGGGTGCAGATGACCCCGGTGTAAAGGCAAAGCAAATAAAATTTGAAATTACACCTTGAAAAATTGAACATGAAGAATATTTGATTTCATTAACGTCAATTTAGGTGATGGAGCAGCGCCAGAGGAGTTGAGATGTTGCGATTGAATATACTCAGTGAGAACCTCCAAAAGAAACATCTCCAAAATAAGGCCTGATTTCCTATTGGGGAAGCAGGATGCTATTTTTTCATTCAGTCTGGACAACATCACCACTTACCATTTTTGTAGCCCTGGAGTGCATCCAGTGATTGGTGTTTCCCCACCGTCATCCCACAGGAAAGCAGCAGAGCCAAAAATATTTGAAGTGCCTTTGCAGGGCGGGCGAGCAAAGCTGGGCTGGGGCAGTGGGGAGGTGTCACCAGTGCTTGGGATGAGTCCAGGTGTCACCCCTGTCCCTTCCTTCCCCAACACAGCCAGGCTAAGGTCATCCACCAGCCGCCAGGCGTGGAGCCAGGGCACTGAGAGCTTCCCATCACACAAGTGATGCTGCCGGTGGGCTAATGCACACCTTGGCAGGGTCCATCACCAGGAGTTTATTTATGTCAACAAGGTTTAAAAGCCATCGAGGGCGCCTGGAGCATTACAGACAATTTACACTGGAAAAGGAATGAGCTTTTCTCTTCCAAAGCCGACATCCTTGCATTGGTGTGGCAGGAGATAAAGTGCTCACAGAAAATGAAAATACCAGAGGGGGGGTTCTGGGGTCTGGTGTGGTCTGTGGACATCATAAGCATTCCACAGGCAAGAAATGGGCTGGGAAAGGGCTAGGAAGCCGTGACAGAAGGCTGAGCTCAAGGACAATGAATAGGCCAGAATATGAAGCTACTGCAGTGTCTTCAGTGCCTGCAGGGAGATCACGAACCTGATAGCCTTTGTTTTTTTCATGGCTGGGCTTCACAAGCGAAGATTTGGGGAGGGTTCTATCCACATTTGTTGCAAGCACGTTGGTGGCTGAAAAGGCCAATGCGAGATAGACAAGTCTGGTTGCAAAAGGCACAGCAGAAAGACTCCTTAGGTGGTATATTCTGCAAGACATGATTCTTTCTGCATTGTCTTTTCTCCTCAAGGGTGATCCTGCGTGTGTTCTCAAAAGAAGCAGCAGCGTTAAAGATAGTGTGTCTCCAGACCTCCTGGCTGGAGGCCAGAGTAGACCAGTTATGTGCATATTTTGTGTAAAAGACACAGCAAATTTTGTGAAAAGAAGTTTTTTCTGATAACATGGACCTGGGGGCTTGGAGAAAGCACTGCAAAATCAAAGCAGCCACAGTGGTTCAAAGCAATAACCCACCAAGCCCAGAGTCCTGTTTCCAGAAACCCAGAAGAATGACCAGTGCTGTGCTTGGGTGTGAAGCTCCTCAGCTCAGCCTCACACCATGCACAGCCCCCCTTTCAGGATGAGAGACCCAGGGACAGCAGGAGACTCACCCACTTTGCCCTTTCTGTGCCAGCAGTGACCTCCATCCCGTCTCCCTGCCCTTGCTGCCCAACCCCTAGTTACTCCTCACACGGAGCCACAGCACTGATCACCCACCATTTCAAGATGCTGAGACCCAAACCCCCTTCTGCACATGCCAGGAGCACATGCCGTGCCAGGAGACACTGCGACCTCCTCCCAGGGTGGGGAATGAACCAACACCCCCGAGGTCTCTCACAAGAGCTAAAGCAGTTTGGTCTTGCATTGTGCAGAGGGTAGGGCTCAAGGATCCATGAGGTAACATGTTTAGACAGGCTTGGCTACGGAGGCCTGTTGTCCTCTCCACATAGCCACTGAAGAGTACATCAGCCTAAGAAGATTCAAACTGTAAAAGAAATAAAAATAAGCTTTAAGCACAACATCATGATTGCAGTGAGGACACACCTAGATTCTGCAAACTAACACGGCAATTTTAGAATCATAGAACCACAGAACCATTTGGGTTGGAAAGTACCCTTTAGATTGAGTCCAGCCATTCCACCAGCGCTGCTAAGTCCACCAGTAACCCATGACCCCAAGCACCACATCTGCACGGCTTTTAAATCCCTTCAGGGATGGGGACTCCACCACTGCCCTGGGCAGATGTGCCAGGGCTTGACAAGCCTTTCTGTGAAGAAATTTCTCCTAATATTCAATTTAAACCCACTTCCTCCCGTCCTGTCCCTTGTTCCCTGGGAGCAGAGCCCGACCCCCACCTGGCTCCACCCTCCCACCAGGGAGCTGTAGGGAGTGAGAAGGTCCCTCCTTTTCTCCAGACTGATCTCCCCCAGCTGCTCCTCGTCAGACTTGTGCTCCAGACCCTTCCCTGGCTCCGTTCCCTTCTCTGGACATGCTGCAGCACCTCAGTGTCTTACTCGTGCCATGCTGAAGCCACAGTGCCACCTGCCCCGAATCCTCTGCCACCATCCCAGCAGTGAGGGTGGCAGCTCCCGTCGCTGTGCCAGCCCCACTAGTGGCACAGCTCCTCTCCAAACAAGATTTGACATGTCATTTAAGAAAATGCAATCTTTTTAAAGACTTTAGCTTTGAAGTGGATGCTGTGAAGGTCTGACTTAGCTGACAGCTACACAAACAGGCAAGACAGCACAGTCGCCTGATGGACACAGCCCTGCAAGCAAAGGGATGTGCTCTGCCCCAAAAACAAGTGAGAATGGACCAGTCTGGGATGTGAAAACGTGCTCTGCAAGTCTTAGGCAAGGCAGGACGAGAAAGCAGGTCTTCCCTTTCCTGCTCAGCCCTTCATTCCCTACAAGAGACTGCTGCTTCATAGCCCACGTCTGCCCAAATTCTTCCCTTGCAAGGATTTACTGGTCCATACATTTATATATTTTCCATACCTATTTAAATTCTGTTTGTTGTTTCTGAGGTAGACAACAAACTCTTAAAAATGCAGATCCCAAGTTTTAGTTGCATATGTTTTTGAGGAACAGCCACCAAAAACTCAAGGCAAATTAATACCATCAGCCAACCCTGAGAACATGAAGCACAGCTTACACATAAGTTGTTCAGCTTGTCTTAAGAGAGAACTTTATAAAGATGCCATACATGAAGATGAACAGATCAGTGTTTTTAATTGTCTTTTGGAAGTAAAATCAAGTCAGAGTGAAGCAGGGAGAAATCAAAGGATGTGTTCGTGTTTATTTAAAACTCAATGGCATCTTTTTTGTTGGGGAATTTACTTTTTCTTTTAATTTGCATTTTAAATTGCATTGTGATAGAAAGGTAAATGATGATCTATCAATCTTGGGTCCTCCCTGCCCCTGAAAAAAACCTCACCCAAGAATGTTGTGTTTTTCTGCATGTACTCCCCGAGGATTTTGAGGACGGGGAGGGATAATTTTGGTACATCTAATTCAGGCAATCGAATTTTACTCCCTGCACCCATCAAATGATTTAAGCTTGCTTTCCCTCCCTGGAGGTTGGTGCACCCAGGGCACAAGAGCTGGGAAGGCAGCCGGGGTGAGGATTTCGGGTGAGTCTGAGGAAGAGGTTTTATTGAGGCTGGTAAATCATCCACAGGCTGTCACAGAGGCCTGGGGCTGCTCAATGCCCTCCAGGGGGGAAAAAGGTCCATGGCAATTATATTTCCTAAATTGACTTTTAGCTGACACAATAGCTGAACAATATTCCTTAGTAGAAATGTCAAAATTCAGAAAAAAATAATCATTTTGCCCAAGTGACATAGAATCCTGGAAAAGTTTGGGCTGAAAGGGATCTTAAAGCCCATCTCATCCACCTCCTGCCATGGGCAGGGACACCTTCCACTAGCCCAGGTTGCTCCAAGACCCGTCCAACCTGGCCTTGGACACTTCCAGGGATGAGGCAGCCACAGCTTCTCTGGGCAACCTGTGCCAGGGCCTCCCCATCCTCTGAGTAAAAAACTTCTTCTGCGTATCTAATCTAAACTGACTCTCTTTAGATTTAAAACCATCTCTCCTTGCTCTATTGCTACAGGCCCTAATAAAAAGTTTGTCCCCAAGACAACCCAACCTTCCAACCCTGCTCACCCCCCTCACTTCCGTCCATGTATGAGTGCTCCTCATCCATCCCAAGCTGTTGCAAGGGAGCTCTAAAATAATTTCAGAGCTGAATTTTTGCCCTGAAGCAGAGCAGAAGGGAGGGCATGGGAGCTGAAGAGAGGCACCACTGGGGCTGGGTGCAGGTGGAGAGGGGGAGGAAGGCTCCCTGAAACTGCCTCCCCACTGCTGCTGCACCTTCAGGCAGGACTTCTCCGCATCCCCTGGGGAAGTGCCAGCCCCTGAGCAGGGTGGCTGAAGGATATGATGCACAGTGACATCTTGGGATGGCTGACAGATCCCAAAAACACCTCAGTTTCAGAAATGTTCTTTTTTGTTGCAAATGCAAAATAATTTACAGATCCTTTGCTTGGGAAAAAAAAAGCTCTTTGTAATGACTTTCTAATGACTCATCAATCTTATCTCCCTTTTTGCTTTTACCTTTCCTATCTTCTTTTTTCTTGCTACTGTCTCAATAGCTGGGGTGGGCACGTAGGAGATCATGTGAATTTAGCAACCCTTCCCCAGTATTTTTATCCTCAAATGTCACCATTTGGAAATACCAGCCTGAGAATGGGCATCAGGCTGGAGGGACTCTGGCAAGTCTGTCGGACGTGGGCAGCACATGGTGTTGGCACAGGCCAGGAGCGGTGTAAGAACCGTGAGGCTGCTGAGGGACCAACTGGGGCATGGCTGGTGGGTGCCATGGTGTTGCAGCGCTCAGTGGGTCCAGCTAAACCCCCCTGCACCTTTTTCCTTGTCCTCCCCCTGCAGAGCGAGCCCGGGATTACCTGCACAAGACCGGACGCTTCATCGTCATCGGTGGCATCGTCTCGCCCGTGCATGACTCCTATGGGAAGACGGTGGGTTGTCCCCATTTTCCCTCTCTGCCTCCTGTGTGCAATGGTAGCTCTGAAACCAGGGATGAGCACTGGGCAGCACTGCCTGACCCATGGTCCCTTCCTGTTCATCTTCTGCCTGGGGCAGTTCCTGACCATGGGAAAGTCTCGGAGAGGAGGGAAAGGATGAAACCACTCACTCTTTGGATAAAAGCCACAGCAAGGCCCTACAACCAACCAAAGTACTAGACAGCAAAGAGAAATGTTCGCACCCAAAACAGTGGTGGCCATCTTGCTGGGTAGTTTTTTGGTTTTGTTTTAATTATTTCAAAGTCAATTTTATTTATTTTTTTTTTTGCTGGGATGGAAACTATGAAAACGGTAGCCTTTAGAAGCACTTTCCAAATTAGGAGTGGAGAGTTTCCTCCTCTCCTGAAAGTTGGAGAAATTTAACCAAGAAACCACCACCCCAGCTCTGGCTCTGCTGCAGCATGGAGCTGGGAGTGGTGGTGCTGAGCAAATCTCACCTCCTGGTGCGTGGTCAGGGCTGACGCCCAGCAGGAACTCCTCCCTTCCAGCAAACAGGAGCTTAAATAAATGTTTATGGGCAGGAATGAATCCTTCTGGCCTGTCTCACCTGAGTGAGCCTGATGTTCTGCCCCAGGAAAGTTTGCAAGCTCAGGCTGGCCAGGGTATGATGTAACCATTCCTCCTCCACCCTCTTTTGCAGGGTCTGGTCTCGAGCCGGCACCGCCTGACCATGTGCCAGCTGGCTGTCCAGTCCTCTGACTGGATCAGGTGAGTGGCAGAGCCCACCCTGCTGTGGCATCAGCAGCCTGGCAGCCCTTGCCCCTTCCCCGCACCGTGGTGGCAAAGGCCTGTGTGCAAAGCAGAGATGCCACCAGCTGGTAGAGCTCCAGGACAGACTTTCTCCTCTCCGAGCCCAAGCTTGATTAAAAACCAAAGACCTTCCTCTCCCAGTCCAGCAGAGAACAGATGCAGATGGTTAGATCACCCTTCAAGGGAGCTCTGGGGATTCAGGAGGTCTTGCAAGCCCCCTGCTCAGCCTGTGGTGTCTGGGCAAGGCTCAAAGTCACTCAGCCCACCCCAGTTTTGTGCTGTGGCACCTTCCTTTTCCACACCTGCAGCACCAGCCCACAGACTCTCACCTTCCCAGCATCACCACATGGCATCTGGTGGCTGAGGTGGGACCAGAAACACCTCGGGCTGCCCTCAGAAACAGGGTTGTGACATGTGTAGTCACATCCAATCCCAATGAAAGCTGGTTAGTTGGGTACCAAGAGCGGAAAGGTACCCTGGCACATGTTCAGGTCTCCAGAGCTGTTAGGAAGGGCTGGGTGGAAGGACTGGAGGAAGGACATGGTCCATGGCACACCTGTGGAGTGATGGTAGCTGCTTGCGGCACTGCTGGCCAGCCCGGTGGGGAGGAGGCGGCACGGCCAGGAGGTCCAGTGGCCATCGGCCAACGCTGTTGCCTTGCTGTGTTCCCTCAGGGTGGACCCCTGGGAGTGCTACCAGGACACCTGGCAGACCACCTGCAGCGTGCTGGAGCACCACCGTGACCTGATGAAGGTGAGGCAGTCCCCGCACCGGGGGTGCACCCGGGGGTGAGGGCATGGGGAGGGTGCAGGAATGGGGTTGCTCTTCCCCCAGTGTGGGGACAACTAAGACACGTCTGAGACAGGATGAGAAGACTTGCAGGAACATCTGTGAGATCCTGACCTGGAAGAGGTGCAAGATTCCTTGCCACAGCCACTTTGAGCTCCTTGCTCTGATGTTGGAAGGAAATTGGGCCCTCCAGCTGGAGCCAGCAGCCATCCTGGACCCAGGAACACCAGGAGGGGAGCAGGGGTGAAGGCAGAGAGAAGGCAGGGATGCGCACAAGCCAAATCATTATTGCAGCCTACTGGTTCCTCCCAGAGGGGAAGGCGAGGTGGATGGGCCTTCCCACTCACCAGCTGAGCCAAAACTGCTGTATGAACTTGATGGAGAAACTCGGTGGGAAAATTCAGCACCTGGGAAGTCTCTGGGAGCACAAACCCCAGGAGGGTCCCTCCAAAACCCAGGCAGGTCTGAGAGCCATGGGAAAAGGTGGCTGCCCTCTGGTGACTGCAGGGAAGCAGGGCTGCTGGCACACTTGGATACAGCAAGAAAACCAAAGATGGGAAATGGATGAAAGAGCATCACACAAAGTTACAGGCAGCCCAGACAGGATTAACTAGCCCAGCATTAACTAGCCCAGCAGAATGTGCGGTGCATCCAAGGACCATGATGCTGAAGCTGAGGAGTCGCCGGCCATGCTTTCCTTCTCCTGCAGGGACTGGGAGGGAGAAGAGAACATGTTTGCTCCTTGCCAGCCTCATGGCTCCACACAAAAAGTTAGCACTACCTTAATCACAAGTCATTATCCACAGGGTCCTGCTGGCCTCGGGCTCATGGGACTGGGGATCCTAAAGCGAGCTTGGACATACTTGTCACTGAAGATGACCTTGAGCCAAGGGTGGGGAGGCTTGATATGGGGACAAAAATGTTTTGGGAGGTTGCTGGGGTGAAGATGCTCTTCCAGCTACACTTCTCCCTCGTTGCAGAGAGTGACTGGATGCATCCTCTCCAATGTCAACACGCCCTCCATCACCCCTGTGATTGGCCAGCCCCAGAATGAGTCCTCGCAGAACATCTACCAGAATAACAACAACGTCTCCAACAAGCCCACTGCAGGTAGGTGGCATCAGAGTAGGGAAGAGGGGGATTACTACTGACCCCTTACCTCCCAGCCAGGGCTGCCAAGCATTAGGAACAGTGCTCCATCACCTTGTCTTTGGACAGATGGCTCATCTGGCTCCATGCACCAAGCCCAGGGTGGGGTGGGGGTGCAATGGAGAAGTTACCATCCAGCACAGCAAGGGGAGCCAAGAACAGCATAAAATGGCTGTAAAATCTCACTGGGCTTCAGCTGGATGATGTCCAGGCAGGGAGAGCAGCTAAAGGAAAAGGTACCTGATGCTCACAGGGTGCATGCAAGGGAAGAACTGGCAGGAGAGATGGTGGAGCTGGATCCCCTATGAACCAGTGGGCTATGGGACATGAAAGTATTAGCTAGGGAGAAGTGGGAGCATTACTTAGATCCCATAGAAATGGATGTCTTGTGATTTTCTTAGTGATTTTAGCTGTCCAACTGGTCTTTTCAAGGCACAGGGTAACACTCTGGGGAGTTAAGACCAAGAAAGGAGGTGGCGGGGAGGTGCTGGGAGCAGTTCCTGCACAGAAGCATCTTGCAGGACCAGGGTGGCTGAAGAGCTTGTACGGGTTAATTGCACCACCTCTCTCCCATTAATTTTCCTTCACTTTTAGCAAAGATCCTGGGGAAGGTGGGAGAAAGCCTGAGCCGGATTTGCTGTGTTCGCCCGCCCATGGAACGCTTCACGTTTGTGGGTATGTAGAGGAAAGGTCCAGTGTCAGTCCAGCCCCCAGCCCTCCTCCCAGCCCCCTGTGCTAGGCCAGGCACCAGCACCTCTCTTTTTCTTCCCTTTCTCAGATGAAAATGCCAACCTGGGGACAGTGATGCGATATGAGGAGATTGGTGAGTGCACAGCCCCCCAGCTCCCCTGGGCCAGCGCCATGTGGCTCGGGAGCTACTGGACAAAAGCAAGCTCACACACAGCCTGGCACTACAGCCATCCCAGCACCTACACCACACAGAGCCCAGAGGCTTTGGCTACCTGGAAATGCTGAACAGGGAGGCACCCTCCCATGTAGCCATCTCTTCCCACTCCTCTGAGTGGGTTTATGTCTTTTCTCTGGCAGCTGTGCAAATAAATAAATCTTTAGGGGCCTGTCAGAGCAGAAAGCTCCTTCCCATGCCACAACTTTCTTGCTGAGCTGCGAAGCCAACCCCGAAGTTATGGGGCTGGTGCCTGCTCAGCCCCATGTGCTCACACCTGTGAGCTTCTCTCCTTTTCTTCAGAGCTTCGCATCTTACTGCTCTGTGGCAGCGACCTGCTGGAGTCCTTCTGCATCCCTGGTCTCTGGAACGAGGCGGATGTGAGTCACCACTGCTGGGCATCCCTCCATGCTCCTCTTCCCCAGGCTCCCTTCCTCCTCCTCCTCTGCTTCCCACCCCCCATGCTCTTGGGAGCCACTCAGGTCTCTTGGGATGACAGGAGCTGTGCCCACCGGCCCCACTGCCTCCTCCTTCCCAACTCTGACCCTCACCTCCCCTACACACTTCCACAGGGCTTCCACAGACTCAAGCCCTGCTCCCACTCACTGCCCATGCAGAGGATGTAATCTGGGATGCAGGGTGAGCCCATCCCAAGGCTGTGCTTCCACTCCTTGTCCCTCAGAAGGAGGCAGAATCAAGTAGATGCCAATCCCAGCAGAGTGAGGTGCGCAGGTAGGAAGAAAGATCTTTACAGAAGTTGCCCAGACATTAGAAATTAAACACAATTAGAGCCAAATCAACAGCTTTTACTGTTGGTCCTTGCCTGAAGAAGCCACATTATCATGGGAGAACACCAGCCCTGGAGAGAGGATGGGTTAATGACCCACATGCTGCTCCAGAGCAGTGCTGGCTATGGGGTCTCCCCCAGCTCTTCACTGAGATCAGGCAGTCAGCACAAACCTCCCTCCTTGAACCTCTCAACCATTTCTAAATTCAGTTACCACATCTTCAGTCTTAAGTTTTGTAAAGCAATTAGGTGGCAGGTATCTCCTCTGAAAGGCTTAAAAAGCTGAGATGAGGCAAGTCCTGAAGCCCAGCACAAAGGATGCAAAAATGTCCTCCTTAGGCAACCTCTTCTGCTGCCACCTCCTTCTACCATGAGTTCTCCTCAAAGTCTGAATTCATCACCCAGTAATAGGATTTAACCCCATGCCTTTCATTTCATCCACTGCAAACCACTTGCCTTGATAATTCTGTTTTTCTGCCAAAGGCTGCTGACATATCCCCAAACTCACTTTCCATCTCCATCCAGACCATGGCCCAGCTTTCACAGAGTAAGGGGGGTTGGCAGACAGTGGCAGGTTTTGTGTGGGGTGATTATAAAGCTCTCCACACTCTGGGTTGTTCCTAGATGGAGGTGATCGTCGGGGAGTTCGGGATTGTGGTGGTGCCCCGCGATGGAGCAGATCCCGACCGGATCATGAACCACTCCTCCATCCTCCGCAAGTACAAAGTGAGTGGATGCACACATGGCCAGGGAAGGCTGTGAGAGGACCCACAGCCTCTCTCTACCCAGGAGAGCACTTCTGCCACAGGGCACAAAATGTCTCGGGGTCAAATGCTCTCAGCGGTTGGGTGGGATGAGCCACCATGCAGCCACCTCCCAAGGCCAGCAGGGTGGGGAGGCTGGTGGGGCAGACACCCGCTTTTAAGCCATCCCTTCACTCCTCTTTCCCTCCTTCCCCTGCAGAACAACATCCTGGTGGTGAAGGATGACTCAAACCACCCCATGTCGGTCGTCAGCTCCACCAAAAGCAGGTGGGTGATGCAGGGGGACTGGGGGAAGAGCAGGGTGCCCCCAGCCAGCCCCTCCATTGTCCTCACATGGACATCCAAGTGGGCTCTGATCCCTTTCTCTCCCCCCGTGCCCCCAGACTGGCCCTGCAGCACGGGGATGGACACGTTGTGGATTACCTCTGCCAGCCTGTCATCGACTACATCCTCAAGAGCCAGCTGTACATCAACGCCTCTGGCTAAGAGCCAGAGGCCTTGCAGCGAGACAGCCCTCGTGTCCCGCCTACCTGCAGCTCTCCATCACTCTTTTTTCTCTCTCTCAGTCCGTGTCTCCATCTCTCTCCCCATCCCATGGCCTCCTACCCGTGTCTGCCTCTCACCCCCGGCACCAACACTCCATTGTGCAGCAATGTCCAGGGAACAGTTTGGTCTCTTTTTTGGGGTACTGCCCTGCCCTGCACATGTGGGGAGGGAGGAGGAACCGGTACAAGAGCAATGTGCTCGGTGTGCTCAAGGGGAGGCTGCCCCGGCACCCCCTCCCAGCATGTCCCTGGGAAAAGGCCCCCTAGTCCGTCCTCCCAGCATGCTCAGAGCAGGGGCTACCTCTTCTGCATCATCTTACAGAACTTAAGCTCAATAAATCTAGGTGCATTTTTTTTTATTCAATACTTTTAGTGCGAACCCTTTGAGCCTCTCGGCCCAGTGACCAACCAAACCCTGGTTGGCACCGGCTTGGTGCCTCATGGCACGTGAGCCTCCCAGACCGGCAGTAGGACAGCCCAGCTAACCAAATCCTCCTTCTGGTCCTGAAAAATCATGGAGAAGGGAGCAGAGGCCTTGGCAATCATCGCTGCCAAAGCATTGCAGGGAGAATGTCATGTCTCACCTTCCCTTGGCTGCAAGAACTCAAGCCACTCTCTGGGTGACTTGAGTTGGGGTGATGTTCTACTCCAACCCATAGCACCTAGAAAGGGATCTGCCACTTATGGAGCCGAGAAATGAGGTAGAAAGAAGCAGGTAGTGAGCCAAAACCTCTGGTGACAATTTTCCCCAAAGCTGGTTGGGTCCATCACCATCCTCTGGCCTTCAGATCACTATTTCTGTCTATAAACTTCCCCCTTCTCCCACCTCTCTGACTCTCTTCCTCTTCTTGAAGAGTTCATTAAATGCATGATACTTTCCCCCTCCCAAACCAGCTGTGGCTACTTCGCACATCCCTCGGGACATGCCAGGCTCCTGCTCTCCCACCTGTGACGTGCCTCCAGATGCTGGGGATGGAGCCTGGTGGAGACGTGCCAGGGCAGGTAACAGGGAGCAATTACTGAAGCCTTGTGGAGAGGAGGGTTGCTGGAGCAGGCTCGTGTCCTGCTGAGCATCTCTAGGGTGCAAGGACCCTGCACAGCTCCTGGGGAAGGTCAGAGCCACAAGGAGGAAGGTTTATCCCTCACCTTCTGTTCTCCCTTTGCTCCATCTAACCTTATATTGCTTCAGGTGGAGCCGTACAGTTGCCTGTAGCTGAGAGTCCTCCACGGTGTTTCAAGGAAAGATGTGAAATTTCCTTTACTTCATCCCTTAAAAGTCCACAAAGTAGCTCTCATTGAAGCTTCAATTGGTGAGACTTTGCACTAAATCTGACCTGCTGGGTGCTGCTGGCATCCCTGGAACATGGACAAAACAAGGCAGGCCATGTGTCCTTGCAGCAGGCAGCATTTTAGGAACAGTAGCTGACAACTTCTCAGGAGGACATAGCCCTTCCCAGAAGGGAAATCATGAGGGACAGAGGTGATGTGACTCACCCAAAGGCCCCAGAAGAGGTCTTTCCTTGCCAGGGATTTCCCTCTGCACGGTGAGGTTTGTTCGGGAACTGTTCTAAATTCGGCAGCTGAGTCCCTCAGCAGCAGCTCCGGTGTCTCCAGGTGGTTGCGTACGTATTCCATGGGATGAGGAGATTTGGAGATGCCAAAGCAGAGAGGGTGGCGAGTGTGTGGGGGACTCAGAGAACAGGAATGCCTCTTTTCCAGGGAGGTCTTCAGCCAGCTGGAGCTGGTCAGCACCACCCCACTGAGCTCCCTCAGCTGACGTGCTGGGCGGGTGCCCGTGGTGGGACACCTCATCCATGAGGTAACCAGTAACCAGGTGTTGGACTCCACCCATTGTTGTCACACATTCAGGTTGTCAGTCTCCTCTCCCTCTCCACCCCAACACAGAAGGTATTCCACACAGCAGCCTCCCCTCCTTGCCAGACCTCACCGTGTTTCTCAGCTCCCAGCTGGAGGAGAAGCAGCAGTGGTGGCAACCAGCCTCCAAAACACACCCAGAGAGGCTGAACCTCCTGGGGGGGCAGCGCCTCTTGGAAGGGGCACGAAAGACAGTGGGTTCCCACTGAGGAAAAGTGGGAACTGTTTTACTGGGGAAGTAAAACAAAGGAGATGGAGAAGGAAGGAAGGTGTCATGTCTGAGAGCCACCTCTGATCCTCCCTCCCTCCCTAGGTACGCAGGATGGGACGTGGGGACGCCAGTGCTTCCCACCCCATCATGGTTAGGATGGCATGGCTTAGAGACATAGTGTTGTGGTACAGATGATGAGTATATTCTGTCTGACTAGTCTTACCTGCGCCTTCGTGTATCAGCTCAGCAAAACTCACTGATGGGGGGTGGGATGGGGGGTTTGTAACAGGTCCTTCAGCTCTGGGACCCATTTGGAAAAATGTATTTGGGTGGGTATGGGAAAAAAATAATCATCTGTGATGATCCATGTGACTGCCAGGGAGGTGAGGATTGGGGTTTGCAGGGTGCAGGGGAGGGGTGGGAAGAAGCTTGTGGGTCTTGGTCTTTGAACCTCCACTTTTAAACAGTGCAATTTGCTGAAAGAGAAATGAACTTCAAACGCCCTTTGGGGGAAAAAATAAATAAAGGGGGGAGGGAAAGGGGTTGAAGTTGTCATGCCACCAATTTCACCTTTGTCAAAAGTTTTGGAGCCTTTTTTTTTCTTTTTTTTTTCTGTTGCTATATGAAAAAAACCAGTCATTAACAAAAAAAACTTTATCAGTAAAATGTTTAAATTATGTAATAAACAAAACAAAACAAATCAAAGATGTTACTGGTGTAATTTTAAAACAGCCCCAAGACAGAGTCAGGACAAGGAGAGCAAATGGCTGGGATAACCCATGGCCAAACCCACCTAAATTAGGGAGCCTGAGAAAATAAACCAAGAGGCAAGATCCAGCCAAAAGTATTCATCATTTATTGACCTCCTCCCTTTCAAAAAACCCAACTCATGGAAAAATAGCCAGGTCCATAATACCTGTCCCTATGCAGTACAACAGAAGAAGGAAGACATGCCAGGGGCTAGAGTATATCTCACTTAAATAAAAGTGTAAGGCACACATAATACTTGGTATATCATTAAGTAAAAGCACAGATGCTGCTTTATCAGAGAATCAGAAATAAGGAGGGCTGAGTCCCCATAGAGTCCTCCTCCATCATTCAGGACCTCCTCTTTTACCACCACACAGGCCAGGGGCTTCAGCAGAGCTGACTTACAGCATGTGGTAGCAATTTTTTTCCCCTGCATGACATCTAAAGGAAGGTGGGAGTGGTGTCAAAATGGATCTGGACCCGCAGGAAAGCCACAGGTGGTGAAGGGAGCACTGGGGTCTTTGGCCCCACTGAGCTCTGCTCAGATGTACAATGGGAAACCCCTGTGGAGAACTACCTGAGCCTCTGAGAAACATCCAGCACATCCAATGCAGGAGGGAGGGGGGGGATAGGCAGCACCAAAACAGAGGCTGAAACACATTCAAGACATCCTCAATATTTTTACACCGATCAAATCGGGGTGCAGACACTGCAGTGGGATGGGACAGGGCTCTCAGACACAAGAGCTCACGGCTGCAGACCCCTAGAGAAAGCCCCCATTCCTGCAGAGTCCTGGAGACATCACCCTCCTTCTCCTGACCTCTGGGACACCCAGGAAGCTGCCTGGTACCACAGGGACCAGTCTTGTAAGGAAAGGTTGTGCTTGAGCATGTAAGGAGGTGGTAAGGAGACCTGTGTTTGCCCAGGAGGAGCTTTGACAGGAAAGCCACCCCTCAGGGGCTTTGGGACTTGCGAAGTGTGGGAGAAAGAATAGGGATACTCCTCCTGGCTGAAGGGAGCAGGTAAAGCAGGAAAGACTTTTCATCTCAGGAGCCCCTGCTAGCCTGGGATCTCCTCGTCCTCCATCCAGCACATCACTGTGAGCTCAAAGGCACCTGGAAGCTCTTTTTCCCTCCTCTTTAGTGAACAGTAACCACCTCACTGAGAAGCACTGTGGAAGACCTGCAGCTGTGTGAAAATGGTCATCAGTGCCAGAGCTCTAAGCCACAGCAAAACCACGTCAGCACCACTCCCAGGACGGTGAGGAATGGGCAGGCTGGGAGGAGAATGCCACAGGAAGCATCACCAGTGCCACAGCTCAAAACTCATCTCTCCCATCTGTCTCTTCATGCCGCTCGCTGAGCTACTGATGGTGAGGAAAACCTCACTGAGAACATGAGGAGGAGGTGGTGGTGGTGGCAGTGTCCAAAGTAAGGACAGAGGCTATGTGTGCCAGACCAGGAGAAGGGATCCACAGAGGGTGGAGGGTGGAAAACCTCTCAGTCATGAACTTCAGGCTCCGAACCACGCCAACTCCCAAGGCTGACACCAAGCAATGCCGACTTGCACCTCAGAGAAATGTTGTAGGAACGGGCTGTTCTTCAGCCAGTAGCACCTTCACAAACCAGGCGTCTTCTTCCTCCCACGAGCGAGGGACGGAGCACTTTGGAAAATTAGGGACTCTCCAGGGCCAGCATGACACTGAGCTTCATCTGCCATGCTGAAATTGAGGGTAAGGATCAGTTCAACACCGTCAAACGCAGCCAGTCCTGCCAGATTTGGGGAGGCTCTCCTGCCTTCAGCCTGGCAGGTGCTGCAGCCTTTCCAGAGCTTACTCATGGCAATTCAATGGCTTTTGTGTTGTAGCAGCCTGGAGGAAGACTCCTCTGGACATCCTCCAGGTTCTTTATATCGGCCAGGATCTCATCGATGTTGCTCTCCAGTGTCCGCACCCGGGCCTTCTGCAGCATGGCTGTCTGCTCCAGCTCAGACATCTCAGCCTTCAGCTGGTTGCTTCTGGTTTTGGCTTTGCTAAAATTCATCTCGAGCTGCTTCAGGCCATCCTCATCCACAGCACCAGGCTGGTCTGTGGAACAGAAGGAAAACAAGGAATAAGAAAGCATGGATGGAGGTTGAGGACTACATCTTTCTAGATACTTCATCTCCACCCTGATGCCCAGCCTGTCCACAGGCATCACCTGAGGCCAGCTTCCCACTAAACTCCCTAGACCCCAGTGGGGACCTGTCTCCATCCACATCCCACAGCGGCGTCACAGAACCTACTCATCAGGCGCAGCAGCTCTTCCAGGGCACTCAGCGTCTCCTGCACGGCCACCCCTGCCTGGCCAGCCTTGTCATGGACTCTCTGAGCCTCCTGAGCTGTCTGAAGGAGGAAAGACAGCAGCTGTAAGGTGCAACTGAGCCCAAAAGGCAACAGGGATGGGGACAAGGCAAGGGAGACAGGGACCCACCTCCTGTATCACAGCAGCATCCGCCTCAACCTCCAAGAGCTTCCTCTCAAATTCATCTTCTGCTTCCTTGGCCTCGCGCCGCAGGGCGGCCACTGCCTTCTCCAGGGCGAGGACACCATCGGCCGTCTGGTTGGCTTCCACCTTCAGCTGGGCAATCTCCTGGGGAAGGCAAAGGCACTTTCAGAGGGGCAGAGCATGGCCAAAAGGTGCACTGGAATGCAGAGCTGATGGAAATTCCTTCCATGGGGACCCAAAATGACCGCACACTGGCCTGTATCCTTCATGTTCTCCCACCAGTTGTTTCAGAGAGCTGTTCCCATGGCAATGGCTCAACCCCTCCTGCACACATCAGCAAATCCCTGGGAAATTACAACACACATCTGGGATATGAACCCACAAGCAGCAATTTTGGGACCTCACAAGCCTGCCAGTGGCTCAGGCTGTGGGAGGGGAAAAATCCCCTTGGTCACTGAAAGGCAGCTACAGTGAGATGCCACAAAGATCCTCATGGAAGAAAAGTGCCTGCAGAGATCTGATCTGCACACCCACTGATCTACAGCCAAACTTTGGTATCTGCAGGACCCACTGTAGAGAAACTTTAGCCCAGAAATCAATGCAGCAGGTCCAAAAGTTAACCCATCAGCCCCACCATGAAGTGCTAACCATCTCCTCTTCTTCCACTGTTTTTCCTTCCAAACTCTTTTCTGCCAGCACTAGCACTGGAGCCTGCCCTCACCTCCTGGATCCCTGTGGTGATCTCCTTCGCTTCCCCTGCAGCGCTGCTGGCTGCCTTGGATTCGGAAGCAGCGCTGCCCAGGATTGCTTCGGCTCGGTCTGTCTTCTCCCTGGCACTGGTGACCATGCTGCTGATAATGGGCAGCCTCCTCATGGCATCTTCAGCTTCCCTCCTCTTGTCACCTGCTTGCAGGTTGAACTCTGGAAGAAACACATGTGGGAATGAAGCTGCACTACCTTCGTGAGATCCCATGTGGAAACACAAGGGAAGGGTTTCTAGGATGTTACCCCTGAGGCTCTTCAGGATTTGTTCCACCTGGTAGAAGGTGGCATTGCCAGCGCTCATGGCTTGCAGGGCTGTGCTCTTGGCGAGGTTGGCTCGGGACAGCAGCTGTGTCAGCTTCTGCAACAGGTCAAAGGGACACAGCAGGTGGATGAAGGACAGAGTATGGGAGGATTGGACATGCCCAGAGCAGTCTGGGAGGAGCTGGGCTGGAGGAGAAGACCCATCAGCCTGTTTCCAAATGCCTGCTCTTGCCCCTGAATCAAGGCTACCACAACCTGCTGGCACAGCCTTGTGCTGGGGCTCCTCAACCAGCTCCAGCCATCCTGAGTCATCTTAGCTCTAATCTTTCCAGGAGTAGGTCTTCAACCTGCCTCACATGGAGAAGGTTTGCAGGTAAGACCCTGCACCAGCAGCTCCATGCTCACAGGGAGGTCTCCCACGGGCTTCAGAAGACCAACCCCAAAGCTGCGTTTCCAAGAAAGGGTACAATCCTGCTCCAGGCAGGCAGAGCTACCTTTGACAACCAGACTGGGATAGTGATGGTGCCAAGGGCATCCCACCAAAGCTCCAGCTCCTGGAGGACAACACAGCCCCCCAGCCAATCTCTTACCGCTCTCTCGCCCTCCTGCCTTCTCAGCAGCTCCTTGGTTTCCTCCTCCCAGCGCCCCGTGCGGCTCTGCAGCTGCTTGTACTGGGCCATGTAGGTGTCCACCAGGCTCAGAAGAGCACTGGCATCCTGCTTCAGCCGGGATGCCTCCCCCTGAAACAGAGACATGATGGGGTCCCAGCATCTCCCCAGTGCTCCCCAGGAACCACGGGCAAAAGGGTGAGAAGATGCATATCCGATGGCTCTCCAGTGGGGACAGAGCACTGGGAAGGGCTGAGCTGCTGGCAGAGAGAGCAAAAGGTCCCACAGACACAAAGCCCTCACCTCAAAGGAGCCGATGTCGGTCTCTGTCAGGCGGGACAGGGAGCTGAGGAGCACTAGGCTGCCCTGGTAAGCCTTGTCTGCCTCAGAGGCCATTCCGTCGGCATCAGCCTTCAGGCCTCCAGCCAGCGACTGCAGCTTCTCGTACCTGCAGGGATGCGGGACTGGAAAGCCTGGTACCAGCCAGGCTGCCAACTCCCCACCCCAGCATTAATGCTGCCTTCTACATGGACTTGTTCATGCTCTCCAAGGCCCCATGCAGATTTATCATGCAGGAAAAACCAATTGCAAACACCCCCTGCATCCCAGTCCCTCAGCCAAACAGGGCATCCACTGGCTCCTTACTCCTGCTCCAGGAACCAAAGGTGTTTCACACAGCTGAACCCCCATGGGCTCCACAGTGGCTCTGCTAATCTCTGCCCTACAACTGGATGTTTCTTCCTGCACATCCCAGTTCAGCTTCTTAACTTCCCTTAGGGCTGTTGCTTGCACCCCACTAGTGATGTGTGAAATCCCAGCCCCACCGTGGTGGGCTCTGGAGTGGCACCAGCCCACCACACAGGAATCATGGGGCTAAAGCCACCCTGGGGCTAAACCCAGCCCAGATTTGCAACCACATGGAACAGACTCTCCCCACCAGGAGTCTCTTCACAGACATGCCAGCTTCCCTTAGCTGCTGGCAGTTCCATAGGAGCACCGTGGTCTGTGTAGTGGGAAGCAGACGCTCCACAGACCTGTCAAATCTCCATCTCCACCGCTCAGATGTGCCAGTGACTGAAGTTCCAGCAGTCCCGCCTCCGAACACACACATTTCTGCAGCTCAGATGGGGAGGCAGCAAAGGGGACACAGGTGCTTGGCCACCCCTCTCCCCCCTCCCACATTCCCCCGTGACACACAGGCCAGCACAGCCCCCACTCACCTCCCAAGCAGCCCGAGCAGGGAGCCGGAGGCAGCCGCCTCTCCTCCGGCCGCCGCGCGCAGCAGCTCCAGCGCCTGCCCCGCGTCCTCCCGCGCCGCCCGCGCTGCTTGCTCGATGGTGTTGGCTGCTTGTGCGTGGCTGTGAAGGACAGAGCGGGGCTCGTGAGAAACATTTCCCACCTAGGTTTTCTCCACCAACTTCCTTTACTGTTGTATCCAGGGATGCTGGACTGCACCCTCTCAGGAAATGCAGAGTGTTTGCAAAAGAGATCCGTATTTTCCTTGTCCCTCCTGCGTCTCTCAAGAGTAGAGAAGCACCAGAGGGGAGGCAGATGCTGCCAGTTCCAACTGGACACACATGGGTCAAACTCTTATCACAAAGATGCTTCTAAATCACACCCAACTCCACCCTCAAAGGTAGCTGAGGACAACTCTATAGGGCAGCGAAGTCAGTCCAGCAGCTGCATCTTCCTCTGTTCCAGGGCTGGCACAGAGGCTTTGGCAGCTGCAGCCCAGTAGGTTCACAAGGACCCCCCAAATATTACCTTCTGGGCACCCAGTGGGATCTCAGTCCCACTCCCCTCTCTTTCTCATCTGATGGTGGGAGGAACTCACCTGTTGGCCAGTCTCAGAGCCTCCTGGGCCAGCATCAAGAACTGGTTTGAGCCCCCAGGAAGGCTTGAAACAGGAATGTTCTGAGGAGAGAGGAAGGCAAAGAGCTGTGAGTGCTTTTCTCTGCTCTCCATTCAGCTCGTCAGTGAAAGAGGCAACCGCAGTGTGTTAAACCCCCACCAGCCCCAAAGACCCCTGCCAGCACCTCTCCATGTCCAGGCTGCATGGAAAGGGCCACCAGAACATCTACACTCACAAAACAAACATAATATCTGGAATTCCTTAAATCCTTGCTCTCCCCATGCATTTTTTTTCCAGCCCTGAGCTAGACTAGGAGTGTGTCACATGCAGATGCTCTCACCGCCCGGCGGAGGGCAGCTCCACTGCTCTCCAGGTCCAGCCTCGCTCTCTCCAGCAGCTGCCGGGTCTCCTGCACCTGCCTCTCGTACTGGCTCCCGAGAGACCTCAGCCTCTCCACCGTTGCCTTGATCTCGCCCAAGCGGCTCTGGGAGCTGGGACCCTGCCCATTCATCCTGGTCACACGGCCTTCCAGAGACCTGTCAGAAGCTGGTGAGACAGAAAGAGGAAGGCTGAAGAGAAACTCATTACTAAGCAGAAGGGCACAGGCAGCAAAACTCTCCCCAACACAGCCCAGATGGCCCCATTCCAGGGCAGTGGGTGGGTGGTACCTTGCAGGCTCAGGGCTTCCCTGAGGATGGTCCGCAGCATCTCCTCAGCCACCTGCATTCTCCTCTCCAGCTCCTGGCTCTGGGCCCCACCACCAGCTTGCAGCCCTGAGAAAAGCAGCTCCAGCTCTGCCAGCTGCTGCAGGTACAGATCCACCTGCAACCACAGACCAGGCCATCAGTGAGCAGCACACCAAACCCACATGGAAAGACCAGGGTGGGAACCAGGTCCACAGTCCAGTCAGAGAAAGGAGAGCAACATGAGGGCCCATTTTTGGATGGAGCACAAGGGATCACTTCAGTGGGGTACAAAGCCAAAGTTCAAAATCACTCCTCACTTGAGGAGGACATGAGGAGACACTGAGGGTGAATGAATTGCTGCACCCCTTGCTGCTCAGGGGCCCTGGGACTGGCATAGATGCTCACCTGGGCTTTCACCTGGCTGTAGCAAGCCGGGCACTCACTCTCTTCACAGTTGGGACCCTCAAAGCCGGGTTTGCAGATGCAGCTCCCATCGCTCCTGCATTTCAGGGGCTCAGCACCAACTGAGTTGCAGGCACAGGCTGCAGGTTGGAGCAACACAGGTTCAAAGGAGTCTGTCCCCATCTCAAGCCTCAGCACATCTTTTCATCAACCCTCTCTCCCTGCTTTCCTCCCACCATTTAGCCTTGTGCTTTGGTTCCTGCTCTCTACTCCCACTTTCTAGCCTTGGCTTTTGTGGCATCCCCCTTCTCACCAAGCACTCAGGCACGGATTTTCCTACTCAAACAGTGCCCAGGTCTCACCTCTGCACTTGTCGGCGGGGTCGGGGGCCAGCGGGTTCCCGAAGAAGCCGTCCTTGCAGCGGTCGCAGTAGAAGCCGGCGGTGTTGTGGATGCACTTGAGGCACTCCCCGGTCTGGCGGTCGCAGTTCCCCACGGCGTTGGGCTCCACATTGCCGTTGCACTGGCACAGTTGGCAGGGCTGGGAAGCCACTGGGTCCCCAAAATAACCATCAGCACAGTACTCGCAGTTGTCCCCTGGGAAAGGAGAGATGAGACGCTCATGCTCGTGCCTGCAAGGCAGAGGCTGCCTCGCTGCTTCTGCCTCACAGAAACCCATCAGAGTTGGCATGACAGCATCTCTGCCCTCAGCACCACCACAGCACCACAGCCAACGCAACAGGCAGGCTCTCAAAAGCTGGGTGCAACAGCTGACATTGACTAAGTAATTTCCTATTTGGTTTTTTTCCCTATTTTTTATTCCCCTCCCTCTCCCACCCATCCTTTTTCCATCCACGTTGTGTTTAGATGAGAACCTCTCCTGGGGTGGGGCAATGTGTCTTCACAGCCCTTGGGGCTGAAGCACCCTGTCACAGGAAGGAGTGGCAGTGCCTCAGGCAAGCTGGGCAGAGAGGATGGGATGGATCCACCCAGCTCCAAGCACCCCTGCACAGAGAGTAGAAGCTCTGGGAAAAGGCAGAGCGGAAGCAAGAAGGGCATTACCAGCAGCTCCAGGAGGGCAGTGGTCACAGGTGACCTCCTCACTGCCTGGCACCACGGAGCAGCCCTGGCCATGGCCACAGGGGCAGGTCCTGCAGCCGTGTGGCTGCCGGGGGTCATGGTAGGAGCCGAAGGGGCAGCTGACACTGCTGCCCACATTTTCATCTCCAGAGTAGCATTCTCCTGGAGGAGGAAGGAAAGGGCTTAGGGAAGTTTACTCACAGCCCTGGTGGGACACCCTCCACCACTCCACCCACCGCAGCACACTCCAGCATCCTCCACGAGATATCTTAAGATTCCCACACCTGTCCATGCCATGCACCACATAAAATCATGGAGTGGTTTGGGTTGGAAGGGACCTTTAAAGGTCACCCAGTCCTACTGCCCCAGCGATAAGCAGGGACATTTTCAACTACACCAGGTTGCTCAGAGCCCCATCCAACCTGAGGCACTGTCAGGCTTAACTTTAAAACAAAAAGTCAGAAGAGTTTACTGCTATCAGGGCAGCAGGAGATGCTTTTTTCTCTCTCCAGTATGCATCATCTACACCCAATGTGATCCAAATGCATCTGGGTGCAGTGCTTCTAGGCTCTGGGGAGTTTTTCTAGGATGATCCCCCACATTCCAGCCCCCTGAGTCACAGAATCACAGAATCAATTAGGTTGGAAAAGACCTCTAAGATCATTGAGTCCAACCTGTGACCCAACACCACGACATCAACTAGACCAGAGCACCAAGTGCCATGTACAGTCTTTCCTTAAACGCCTCCAGGACCTCCACCACCTCCCTGGGCAGCCCATTCCAATGTCTGACCACTCTTTCTGTGAAGAAATTTCTGCAAAGTCAGTGCTCCTGACCCCCCCAGCTCAGTTCTTGGGACACAGGCAGCTGTCCTGCATTCCCACACACCCTACAAGCACTGCGTGGTGGCGGTGGCTCCTCTTACCAGTGTCAGGGTCACAGATTCCTCCCCCCTGGCAACTGCAGGGCACGCAGATGCTGAAGGGCCCTTGGCCAGGGCTGTCTCTGCGGTAGCCAGGGGCACATCTCTCACAGAACTGCCCCCCGTACGCTGCCGGGCACTCGCAGCGCTCCACCCACGGAGCAGGGACTCCAGGGATGGGCTGTGCCGACACCAGGGTGACATTGTCGATGTAGCCAGTGCCTGGAGAGAGGTACAGCCAGTCACCGGTGGGGGACAGTAGCTCCACCTGCAAGACCCCCACACCCAGGACCTGCTCAGGTAACACATCCTATTGCAATGTCCACAGGCAAATGGAACAGCCAAATCTGTTGCCACCTTGCTCAATCTCTTCATAATTTAACTTTGCCACCGTAGGGCACTTAATATCATTATTATTACTTTTACAATACCTTTTAGCAAAGGTGTCTCCAGCAACGAGGAGATGCCAACCTCGTGCTTGCAAGCTCTCCTCACACTTACTGTACTCCCCAAATGTGGCTCGAATCCAGAGGGCTGTCAGGTTTCCCAGCAGCCTGCGAAATTCCAAGTGATTCAGCCTCGGGCTCCACTTGCTGCTCGGGTGTTCATCCAACCTGCCGTGAGAGAGGGGAGAAGTGGAACCAGTTTCAGGAAAACAAGATGCCTCCACAAGAAAACGTGGTAGCCCTCGCCCATCCTGAGCTCAGGGCTTTGAGGAACTGACCCCCTGCAAGCGACCCCAAGCCAAGTACCCAGCCCAAACTCAAGCCAGATTTTCTACTGCCCCTCTCACAAAGTAACCCCTTTATCCAGGAGAGATGCCCCTGAGGTGGATCCAGAACAAACCAGGCAACCATCTGCCACCTCCAAGGGATCACAGCTGAATCCAGGAGCCATTCTTGCTCCTCCCTACCCCAAACACCCCAGCCTCGCCCTTTACCTGAACGTGTATGTATGGCTGACACCGCAGGGCAGGACCTCCCCCTGGGGTAAGAAGGGGGCAGTGACTCTCAGGCCATCTCCTTCCAGGATCACATCGTGTGGAGATGGCTGGAGTCCCCCTCGGTCCAGGCGGTAATCGAAGGAGAGCGTCTGACCGTAGCTCAGTTGCTGGTTCCCAAGGAATTTCGCTGCAAAGCAAAGGAAAGGAAAACTAAAGGCTTAAAATCTTGCCTTCCTCCTAAAGGCTCAGTTCATGGGATCAGACTAAGCAAAGGGTTCACTGTCACCTCTGCCCCCGGCAATGCCACACCTACCAGGTGCCACAAAGTATATGGGCTCCGATCTCCTCGCCGCTATGAAGGCATCCCGGTGGCGTGGGGACCACTGGAGCTGGGCTGGGGAGCTGCTTGCATGGACACCTTGCCAGCCCTCAGCACCTGGAGCACCAACAAGGAGCCATCAGCGGGGACAGGGAAAGTGTTTCCAGGACTCCAGCAACTTTCTTCAGCTGTATATTATCAAAGCCCTCCAGCTTCCTACCCCCAGCTTCTGAGGGGGTAGCACAGGTACCCCTGTGCCCACACATCTGTACAACTGCCCAGATGGGCACAGAGGCTTCCTCCAAGTGGCAGGGAAGACATGCTGAATGAAGCTTATGCTCCCCCAAACCTTACACCCTACTTCTGCCTACAATCAATTCATGCCACCCATCAAAGCAGGGGTGCTGCAGCCATGGGCAGGTTGGATGACGACCCAAGGAGCATGCGTAGCCTGGGGCTGACTCCCAGCAGGGCTGTGAACAAGGGAGCTCCTCCAGCACATCAAAGAGAAGGGCTGGCAAACACCCCCAGGAGTCGTGGGGATGTCCCGCTTGGGCTTCACCTTGCTGGAAGGTGGAGGTGATGTTGTGGACACTGTGGTTGTCCGCGCTGACACACGTAGCCGAGTGCCCATAGCAGAAGCAGGGAGAGCATCCCATGGGGTTTCTGGCATCCAAGTTGTAGAAGTGTCGCTTGCACCTGGGAAAATGCAAGAAGGTGACAAAGGTAGAGTTCATTTTCTCTTTTTACTGGTCAACATAAGCATTCTTTTAATGACAACTGTGCAACACAGCCATTGCCACAGGTCATCGCCAGGCTGAGATGGCAAGATGGGCATGTGCAAATGGCTTCCCACTGCCATAGGGCAAGGTTAGAAGGGATATTGGGAAGGATTTCTTCCCTCTGAGTGTGCTGAGGCCCTGGCACAGGTTGCCCAGAGAAGCTGTGGCTGCCCCGTCCCTGGAAGTGTCCAAGGCCAGGTTGGAGCTTGGGGCTTGGAGCAACCTGGGCTAGTGGGAGGTGTCCCTGCCCATGGCAGGGGACTTGGAATTGGGTGATCTTCAAGGTCCCTCCCAGCCCAAACCATTCCAGGATTCTACGATTCTGTGCACTGCCAGGGAGATGGAGGTCATGCCATGCAGTGGTGCGGCAGTCCCCTGACACCCACCTCTCACAGCGCTCCCCGGCAGCGCTCGCCTTGCAGACACAGCGGCCGGAGCGACAGTTCCCGGAGCTACCGGCAGGGTCACACTCGCACTGCAGGCTCCTGCAACAGGGACAGCAGCAACCTCGACCTGGATTTCCAGCTCAGCCTGGGAGCTCAGTGCCCCCTGCTATCATAGAAGAGAGCAGAGAAACACGCCCAGATACTATTCCCATGCTGGAAGGGGAAAAATAACCAGCAGAGCCATCTCTGTAAGGAAAACCTGCAGCGCTGTGGGTACCAGGCTGAGACTGCCCAGCACACCCCAGAGCACCTGACCCACTCACAAGAGCAACATGAAGCTCTGCTGAGCTTAATAAACCCTGGCTGAGTTTAACAGATCCAGGCTGAGCTCCAACAGGCAGCAGCGCCCCAGGGAAGCTGCAGAAGGCCAGGTACAGCAGCACAGCTGCAGGCAGTCCCCCTCACCCACACCCTTTGCCTGCCTGCGGCCCCAGAGGAGCAACAGTGAGGTGAGGTCAGGAAGAAGAGGACACAGCACTGAGGAAGTCAGAGAAGAAATGCTACTAAAGGTTTTTAAACAGGGCATCGTGCAAAGGAAGGGGTTTATTTTTGCAGGCACATCTCCTTGTGAGTGGCACCGACACCAGGCAGGCCCACAGTGGGCAGGTTCTGTTTTACATGGCCAAGCCTGGCTGTCACCTGTTTGGCATTATCTGGGTAATAAGACAATGTGCCTCAGTGTGTGGTTAAGCTCAGATTTTGGTGCTGTTGCAGGACAGTGAGCTTTTGCATGGAGGTCCAGCCCCGCTGGAGCCCATTCTCTCCCAGCAAGGTTGGCTCAAGGCCATCGTTGTGCTGCCACAAAACAAACTCTGCCCTTGCACAGGGTGTTTTCAGCCAGCTCGGGTGCTGGGAAAGCTCTGGGGGCCAGCCCTCCTGCTGTCTCCGTGCCACTGAGGGAGGTCAGCACTCACTGCCCGCTCCTCCGGCACCCGGCCTCGGACAGGGGCTCAAAGCCCGGCTGGCAGCGGTCACACTTGTCCCCCATCACGCCGGGCTTGCAGCTGCACCGGCCGTAGCTGTCACACTGTGTGCTGAGGGAGCCTGCGGAGAGAGGGGAAGGAGAGGTTGGGATGGGCCCAATGGGACAGGGGGTAAAGCACCACACCATCACTGCAGCAGCAATCCAGCCCCAGGGACAGGTCCCCACCTGAGATCCCCACACAGGGCTGAGACACCAGGTCTGGATGTTAAAAGTTGTTCCAGTCTCCCTGGGAGACTTGGAGGAGGTAAATCCCAGCAGGTATTGACCAGATGCCCAGGACAAGGATCCTCTTCCCTACTCTAAAGGTCAGCAAGAAGAAAAAGATGGAGTCTAGGGAATTTTTTCTTCTTTGCCAGACCCTCTGCTAGTTAGACATCACTGGAACTTGATTTTAGTGCCTTTACAAGGAACCCATGGGGCTGAGGGCCATGGCAGGATCTTTGGTTTCCAACCTACAGGCAGCTGTCCTGCTGCCAGGCCATCCTTGTGCCAGGAGAGCCGAGGGGATATGTGCCATTCCAACCCCTTAAAGCCTATTGCTCTGTCCTCTTGCCAGTTGTTTTTGATGTGCAGGTAATACTTCTAGTGGTCCTCCTGCACCAAGAGACCAACAGCCATTTCAAGTGCAAAGGTTGTAAACTCAAAGAGAGGAGGTTTAGATTGGACATAAGGAAGAAATGTTTTATAATGAAAGTGTTTGGACACTGGCACAGGTTGCCCTGAGAAGCTGTGGCTGCCCCATCTCTGCAAGTGTTCAAGGTCAGGTTGGACGTGGCTTGGAACAACCTGGGATAGTGGAAGGTGTCCATGCCCATGGCATGGAAGGAGATCATCTTTAAGGTCCCATCTGACCCAAACCTGTCTGTGAGTCTGTGATTATTTCAGAGGGCAGGTGGGTCTTGTAGCCTCTGGTCCGGTGTGTAGGGACCAGAGCCTTACCTGCCCAGGTGCTCCCCTACAGCCCTGAGCAGCCCCTGTGCCCTCGGGGCTGTCGTGCACGTACCCCAGGGGTGGCAGTGGCAGGGCAGGCAGCACTCCCGCTCCCGCCGTCGGAAGAACCCCTCCTTGCAGCGCTCGCAGCGGGCGCCCTCCGTGTTGCCCCGGCAGCCAAGGCAGCGGTACCCGTTCCCCGTCTCCCGCAGGAGCTGCCAGTCGAAGGCACACTGCCTGGACATCCCGTTGCAGTCGCAGACTGGGGAGAAGAGAGCAGAGAGACATCTCAAACAATGCTTAGAGATGAGGGTACCAGTTGTAAGTACCACCCTGAAGGCCAAGGAATAAGCCCAGGCGGTGCAAATGTCCCCTTCTCCTCTGCTAATGACAAGCCCTGTCCCCATGTCTCTGCTCTTGTTCCCATGTGTCTGGGTTCATCAGCCACCCCTGTGCCACCAGTGCCCACAGGGTGCTCCGCATCCTCACGCTGTGGAGCGATGTCCCTTTTCACTGCCAACATGGTTCAGGATGGACAAACCCCTCAAGCCAAGTATGGCATGGCCAGGGATGTCCTTCATCCTTTCACGGGACTTCCAATGAGGATTTTGAGTAAGCAAAGATGATTAAACAGCCCCCCAGATCTTGTCCTGAGGAAAGTATTGGGAACCTTACTGGAGACTTCAGGGAAAAGGGAAAGATCCCTGAGGTTGTGTTTTGTTTCACCCAGCCTCTGACCAGGCGTGAGTTCAGGAGGGAAAACTCAACCAACTTCGACCAAGTCTCCCCAGCCAGTTCTTCCATGCAGGGAGTGGCCTGTGATCCGAGGCACTTGGCAGAAGTATGCCAGCCAAGAGGGAGATCGGCAAGAAAGGTTTTGGCACAGGTCACCTACCTCAACCTCCCTGTGAAGAAAAGCTGCAGCTGCCCACATCGCTGCATGATGGATGCCAGGAAGAACAGGCATGAGACTCTGCCTCCCACTAGAGCCAGGACAGGCGATCCCTCTGGAGAGCAGACGGGCAGGTACCTCCCCAGACATGCCTGCTCCAGCACTCCCTTGCTTGTCCAGGTATTCCCTTGAAGGCACCTCTCATCTAAGGCCTCAGCAGCCAGTACTCAAGTGTTTAAGCCTGAGGACCTTTATCCCAGATGCATCTCTCAGTGCCACAGAGGAAAGCGAGCACAGCTGAGAGGATGGTTGGCAAAGACAGGTAGGAGAATGAAACACGCCAAGGGAAAAAGCCTCAGGGACCCCTCAGGGACGCAGAACCTACTGAGAAGGTGCTCTGAACCACCCTGATGCTGCCATGGGAGCCTCGACCTCCCTCTGAGGAACTCTGTCCACTGCTGGTCTCCTTGGGATAAGAAAGGTGGTCCCCAGCTGCCCACCTCCCGCTCAGGTCACCTCTGAGAGCACGGAGAGGTGGAGGAAGTCCAAAAGCAAGCAGAAACCTGCAGCATGGATGCAGACAGCACCCTGTACTTGACACACACAGAGGCTCCTCCTTCCCAGTGCTCTTCTGACACAGCTCAGCCCCAGGATACAAGGTCCCTGTCCCTCTGCATCTGTGATTCCCAGCACCAGGCACAGGCTCCTGCGCCCAGTGCTCACAGCTGGGCGCTGCCCTCCCTCCCTCCCACACACCCATCGGCACCCACATTCCAGACGGAGGCACTCAGCCCAGCCTCTGCCAAGAGCAGAGGTGACCTCATGCACCAGCAAACAGGGAGAGAGATTTTTCCAGCTCTGGCAAACATGGCTCTTCCCTCACAGCCTGGCTGCCAGGAGACCGAGATTCAGCTACAGCTGGGAGGGGACCTGTGGGCACAGAAGTCCTTTCCCCAGGGCGTGGGAAAGCATCCCCAGCCTCAGTGGGCATCACCAGTGACCCAAGGACATGGACAATACAGACCAAGAGCAACAGCATGGGACTTTCTCAAGGTCTCTGTGCTCACCTTCACCGTGGGAAGATCCCACTTGGGGTTGATCCCACTCCCATCCCTCCACACTGCAGTGAGATCTCAAGTTGGAAGGGACCCATAAGGATCTTTGAACTGAACTCCACCCACGCATCACCCTACCCTACCTCTATGTAATCCGGAGGATTTACTGGGTTGCTAAATTACAGGCGTGAGCACTATTCCCCCAGGGAATGAAAACCTTTTTTCAGGTGTTGCTCTCTGGCTGCAGCACGTTAGGAGCCAGTTCTCCTGGCACAGACTCAGGTCTCACTAATCCAAAGCCATTTGAGATGCTGCGGCAGGTTAGTGCCATCACCCCACCAGTGTGGCTGCTCCTGGTCTTCTCTTGGAAACCTGAGAGCTCAGACAGGCTAATCCTTATCAAGAGCAAGAGGTGGAGCACGTAGGAACTGCTGGAAAATGAGGACCAACTGAGGACAGGATCATTTCTATATCCAGGTGCCCTGAGGCTCTGCTCTGAGATCATCCATGCAAAAGAGCAGGCTCCCTAGAGAAGCTTTGCAACTGGATTTCTTCAGTGCTACGTCAGGATGCAGGAGGTACATGGAACGCATCCAGCAGGACATCATTCCCCCTGCTCCCACCCAGTAGAATAAAGCATGAAAAATGCTTGATTGCTGTGATGAGATGAATTCCCACATCAGAAAGGCTTGGAGAAGGAGACATGCAGCTTCAGGCCTCTTAAACTGTCTTCTTAAATTCACAAAACCAGAAAATGAGGCAGGGTCTGAGTGGAGCAGATCCAACAGTGCCGTACACAAGCCAGCCTACAAAGATCCCTCCTTCCATCAGGAGATCAACAGAGCTTTGCATGCAATGAAGCCTCCACATCAACACAAGCCATTCCCTGCTCCATGCTCTTGGGACAGCAACCCAGAAGGCTGTCCAATCTGCTGTCCAAGTCTGGGTATCCCCATTGCCCAATTCCTTTCTCACTGCAGGAAGACCTGCCTGGAGCTCCATCAGCATTGGCAGGGACATACCCCACACCAGGAGCCAAAACCCGCTGTTTGGTGCCTTCTGCTTTCTAACACCCTGAGTTAAACACCTTGTTGGTGCGATGGAGCTCTGACCTCCATATTCCAGTTCTTCCCTGAACCCTGGGAGATCTCTTCAGCCATCCTGTGCTGCCACACACAAGACTCCACAGGGATCAGAGTACAAGTGTCCTGACTGCTGCTCTGCTGGATCACACCTGAACCCAGTTTGACTTGAGCACTTTGCAGGCAAAACAGGATTACATGGGCTAATTACAAGCCCATATCTAGAGCTGGGACTAGAGAGAGCACAGGAGACTAAATTACACCACCAAGCCCCCTCAGAAAATCTGCTGCAGCATAAAAACATGGCTGGTATCAACCATCACTTTCACACACACACAGAAATAGGTTCAAGAGTCCATGGAAAAGGAGCAGTTTCCCACATACTGCCAGGAAGGAGGAAGAAAGGAACCTACGCCAGTATTTTTAAACTTACACGTAATTAAGGCTGATGTAATAATTAACTCAAGTAGCATGTAAAGCAAAATAGGTCTTTTTTTTTTTTTTTTTAGAAAAAAACCTAAACCAAAACATTTATTCAGCACTTATTACACCCCTGTTGCACCACACTTAAAACTGATAAAATCCAACTTCAAGCCCAGTAGCGTTCAGAACACCAGTAATGCAGAAAAAAAAAGAATTAAAATCACTCAGTATTTACAAAATATAAGTGAAAACCTGATTTTTGCCAAACATACTATAGGCCAGTAAAACTGAAACCCTGCTATTGAATTACCACTGGGCTGGACATGCTCAAGCCTCCCTGCACTACACTCTCTGCTACAATTGCACTCCCGAGAGGATCTGCTGGATTTTGGAAGCTCATCATCAGTCCATGGACCACAGGAGACTCGTCGTCTCCCACGGGGTGCAGCAGGGCTGTGGGCACCTTGTGAGCTCCACGGACTTGCACAAACTCCAAACATGACCATGCTGCTACATCAAACTGGGTCCTGGATGCTTCCAGCTCTTCTCCGGGCTTGGGGAAGGTTTTGGTTACAGCAGCGACCGCCTGGGCGATGCTCATGCTCACACCCACATGCCACCCCAGCAGCAAGGCTTCATACAGAGAGCAACAACGTAACTGCACATAAATAACTTACTGAAAGGGATGCCAGTGAAAAAAACAAAGTCAAAGTGCTCATGGGATATTCAGCCCTGGAGGAAACGCTAAGCCCAAGGGCGGGATGGCAGAGCGCCCTGGCAGGGTGCTGTGCTCCCAGACAGCTCCCAGTCACCGGACCGGAGAGGCTGCGAGCGCGCCCGCACGTCCGAGCGGGACCAGCCGACCTTGGCGAGGCCTCACCTTCTCCTTGCTGCTGGGCTCCCGGGGGCCGCGGCAGCAGGGCCGCGGCCAGGCAGGCGAGGGCAGAGCCAGCGCCATGGCATGGCTCGTGCCGGAGCCCGGGGCGCCGGTCCGGCGGGATCGCGACCAGGGCTGCCCGGTGCCTTGTTTGCCCGTGTGTTTTTTATCGGCTGCTCCACCTGAGTCACTCCCAACAGGAAGGAGCACGTGTGCCGTGGGCTGACTCACCGCGAGCGGGGAGAGCCCAGCCCAGGCAGCGCAGACAGGAGCCCGCCCCATCCACAGAGCACCCCGAGGAGCTTCTGCCTGCACCCTCCTAGGGCTGATAGCTCATGGGTAGGGGAATAAAATATACCTGCAGCCCCTGCGGACGCCCCTCCTGCCCGTCCCACTCGCCCACCTCCATCCCACCCGCCCTTGCTGCCTCCGCGGGCAGGGCACCGGGGCTGGCTGGGGAGGGCCGGGCTGCCCGGGCACGCAGGCGGCTTGCAGGGAGCGAAATGAAACACGATGAGCTCACAGGAAGCCTGGGGAGGGTGGATGGGGACTGTCTGCTCGCAAGCCAGGCCCAAGTCAACCAACCTGCAAGAGCAGGGCTCATTTCAGGTGACCAGTGGGACTGGTGATGCAAAGAGATCCCCAAGGACAGCTTGGAAGTGCTCAGAAAGCAGATCGATAGGGATTTACCTGATAAGTGTCAAGTTCAGGAAATCCCCAGACCTAGAAATGGGGTGGAGGCGGGAATTGTCACACACATTTACCTGCTTTTGCTCCCAAGGGGAAAATGGTTAGATGGGTCCTTGGGTTCACCTAGTGCATCCACTTTTGTGCTAGGAGGAGGATGAGGAGTGGAGACAGAGAGGGGAGAAAGCTTGTCTGAGGCTGCTGCTGGAACCAGCAGGAGGATACCAGGCTCCACAGACCCAGGTCCCTTAGCACTTTGTTCTAAAGGGTAGCCAGCAAGCCAAACAAGGCATGAGAGACAATTCCACCTTGTTCGTCACCTTCGCCTTGCAGGAAGGACATGAAGACTTCTACAGGAGAAGAGAGAAATCTGGAGGCAGGAGTCCTCCTCATCCTGCATACACCAGGATAAGTGAAAACACCGGCACATCCACCTGAGCTGCAAAAGCAGCCCACCAGGGGATCACAGGAAGGATGGGCCCTCATGTTCCCCTACTTACTGCCACGGGACACCTACTGTGACAACTGACTGCAAGTGGTCCATGAGCACCTTTAGATGGAATGAAGACACCTAACAAATCTGGCCCTTTTTAGATCCCCTTCTCCATTAGGGATTCAAACTCAACCCGAGGCGCTGCCATGCTGCTCGTTTCAGAGCTGACAGACCCAGGTGATTAATACTGAGGTCCTAGTCTGAGCATCTTACACAGCCCTACAGCCTCCAGACACTCCAGACACCTGGAGCTGACTCAGAGGGCTTTCCTCTGTGCCTCCTGGTGATCTCATGGGCACAGCCAGCCTGAACTCACCACATCTCTGCACCTCCCTTCACCGGCTGTACCTGCCTCTGCTGATTGAGTCAACTCGCTTTTATAAACAGGCGGTTTCCTTTTCATTTCACTTGCTGGATCTTAATATAGCCCACAACAAGGAAACCAGCTCCCCGAATGCGATGATGGCACGGTGGGTTTTGGCACCCAAGGTTGTTTTATCTGGTTTTTATTATTTTTTTTTAAAGTGGGATAAAACTATTTATGGTGTTCCCACCAATTTAGCAGTTTTTAGGATCCACCTATTCTTTTAAGGAAACACAATCCCTTTTGCTCTAAAGTACCTCACTTACCTGAAACACCTCTCCTGTGTCCTTCCTACCGCTGACACCCCTCCGCTCAGGAAGCTCATCTCCTCCAACAGCATGTAGTGTACAGCAGTTCCCTTGGACCTCACCTAGCCCTGGGCTGACTTCTCTTTTAGAAAACCAGCTCTTGCCATCAGGAAGCTTTTCCCTTATCTGTCTCCTCCGTGTTATCCATTCTATCTCACTGTTACCACCCCACCTCTCACCCCACCGTGCAAACAAGGCCCTGACACAGCTTGCTCCTCAGTCATTTCTGCATATTTACTTAGGTTACTCTTACCTTGTCATCCTCTGCCGTCCCTCAGGATCACCACAGGAATGTGTGCCTCATCTTCCTTCAAGATCACCTCTGAAAACCACATGAACACATGCCATGAGGCCACCAAAAAATGTATTTTTTGGGGCCCTGATTTTCTGGTCTGGAACAAACAGCTGCCCACCACCCTCCACAGAGCAAACGTCACCCATCACAACCCATTGCTATGGCAGCACTCTCCAGAAGAGGTCTCATATAAACATAGTTAACAGAAATATTACCTTTAGAGTGAGCAGAAGCCTAAGCAAAGGGAGGCATGAAGAGTAGTGGTGCTCATCACACACTGCAATGGAACAGTTTTTCTTCACTGGAGAACCTGTGTCTTTTAATCTGCAACACAAGAAAATATTCTGTGTTCATTCACAATGGAGCCAAGGAAGTGCTACTGTAGGGGCTCACAAGTTCATCAGTCCTCGAGGATGTGGCCATGGCAGAATGAACAACTCCAAAGACAGTCTCAATCTCCATAACAATCTGAATTTTGCTGTTCGCTGCAGGTGGCAAGTAATAAGGTGTGTGAAACCCCCGAAGCGATAGTTTTATTGATGTAACTAAGGGAAAAAAAACATTTTGGTGGCTCATGACAGATAAACACCATGATGCTGCATGTGTCCTTGCAACCTTGGTGTCCCCATGCTGCCCTCTACAAGAGACCATCTGAGCTGCAACATTCTCCAGGAGGAAATCCTCTGGGATTTCCTCAGCGTGGAAAATCAGGGATCATGATGTGCCGGCATCACCAAATGCCAGTGCAGTGACAGAGCCCGGACTTCAGTCTCTCCTCAGCCAGTTGGGTGCCCTGGGAAAAAGTCCTCATGTCAGCCAGAGCCACCTGAAGCAGAGGCTCCACCGGGATGGGCAGAGGCAGGCAGGAAGCAGGCAGGAAGCAGGCAGGGACACCGGGGATTACGGTGAGCAAGCAGGGCAGGGCAGCAGCAGCAGCACAGCAAGGAAGTGCCATCACACCTGGCCATGCTTCGCCTGTGCCCTGCCCCACCAGTGAGGGGTGACACACACAGGGATGAGGGAAGGCATTTCCATCCAACTGCCCCCCAAGCCCAGACTCAGTGGGGTATTTTTTTACATGGCATTCCTGATGTTTCTGGGATGGGGACACACCCGAAGGTATCGGGCCAGCAGCCAACCAGAAAGATTAACTAACCAGAATGTGGCCCAACATGTCAGATGGGCAGCACAGAACACTGCCAGCTTGGGGTGACAGCTATATGTCCTCTCCATCCTCAGATCCACATGGACACTACAGCCGCGTCCTCCAGGCAGTTGTTCGCAGCACTTCTTAACTTCTAACAAGATACAATAAAGGGCACAGACTTGCTTCCTGAGTATTTTAGCCCCAAAATGGTAAGAGGCTCCATGTCAACCTACAGCTCATGCAAGGTCAGAACCATCCCACCACCCAATTCTCTGCTCCTTGACTGCTCCCTACAGTCCAGCTGAAACCTCAGACAGATTTTGCCAGCTGGAATTTGCCCAACAGCAGTCAGTACTGGTTAAAAAAAAAAAAAGTATTTTAGAAAACAAATTCATTAGTGGCAACTGCAGAATAAACAGTTCAAAGCTGACAAACTGAAATACAAAAATTAATGAGAAGAATTTACCAGCTGAGAAGGGATTAGCTCTGATGCAAGTTAATGAGATGTGCATTTTCCTCTGCTGAGAAAAATAACAGAAATCCAGCTGGAGATGTAAGACACGTGTGACTGCAGAATGGCCTAGTCTGTTATCACTGTAATCCGTCCTTACAAAGTTACTTAACTCAGGAATAAAATTTATCTCAGGCTCTGGAAGACAGGATCCAGGAACAACACAGTGTCCAAACTTATGGCAGTTCCTAGTGAGAAATTTCAGCATCTTTTTCAGGGTTTTAATTTTTCTTCCCAGGAGCTCCATCCTTTTCCACATGTTCAGCTAAAAGGATTTTACCCTTACAGTGTAAAAGCACATCCCAATTCCCCAGGGCTTTCCAGGAGGACAGTGCAGCTCCAACAGCATCAGCACTAGCAGCATAATCTTATTAAGTCCTGGAAAACCAGCAGCTTAAAATCCATCATAGCTTAAAATCCATCCATCATTGCCACATGGCAATGGAGCAGTGGACACGGGGGAAACCATCATCCCTGTGGCCACCTGCACCCACCAAATGCATTTCCAAGTTTCTTGTTCCTTTTTCCTCCACCCTAAAACAGGTCACCTAATTAAGCGAGAGCTGAATCTTGCAACTGAGACACATCCCCATCAATACCCGCTCCCCCTACCCCAAAGAAAAAAAAGCAATACTCAAAAGAATGCCAAGGTATAAGGGGTTACAAATATTCAGACTTTATTATAAATAAGAAATACTGTTTTATACATAAAAACTGCAAGTGTTGCATTTTGTTCACCACCCCAGACAGCAAGACCACAGATTAAGGCAAAAAAAGCTGGAGTGAAGGCACGTACTGAGGGGGCCACAGTCAGGAACAAGGTGATGAAGGGACTGACATCCAGCACTCCACCAGCAGCTGTCGCGTCATCACATTACGTAAAGAAATAACTGGACTTACACAATGATTAATGGCTGTAATGCAGTAGTGATTAAGAGATCGCTTATAAAGATTTTTTCTCTTATTTAAAAATAAAATTCTGTTAAAAACAGCTTAAGGAAAAAAAAACCAAGAAAAAAAACCAAGAGAAGAAAGCCTTAGGCCTGAGGTCAGCCAGGGCATGTGCGCATCTTTGCATCTGCTCTTCCCACAGCCTTGGCAGAGGTGACACGGTTACAGCCATCTGACCAGAGCAGCCAGCGAGCCAGCAAGCTCTCCTCCAGGTGTGTTTGCAGGCAGGAGGGAAATCCCAAGCTGGTAAATGCCAGAATCTCTAAGGGAAGGGGTACAAGAGCGGGATTTGCTGGGATCACCCCCCGCCCAGCAGTGCCATCCCCAAGGGTGCACCGAGCCTCCTGCCTCACACAGTGGTATCAGGATGTCCCCGAGTCCAGCTCTCCGACCACTCAGCGCTGGGTCCAGTGTCCCAGCCGTGCTACAGCTCCTCACAGCCCAGCTGCAAAGCCACAGCTCCTGCCCCTGTCCTGGCGCAGCGTCCCAAGGGACAAGGCACACGGAACGGGGTGCTGTGAGCACCGTGGGGCAGGGCTGGCTTGGCAGGGAGGGCTGGAAGACATCCACCCGACAGGCAAAGTGGTTATTGATGGGTGCTGAGGATACAGGAGAAGGAAGAAAGCAGGAGCCCAGCTGGGAGAAATCCCAAGTTTCAAGGGAATGATACAGAGAGAAGCGATACACAATGCACGCACCCTGATTGGCTACAGGGGAGAGCACGTGGAGGAGGCCAGGCTGTGCCATTCTGGAAATATGGCTGAGCATATTTACACACACATACGCACACACGAGAGACTTCCTCACACTATAATCATGATTTTAAAAAAAAAAACGGAAAAAAAAATCACATTCACACAAAAAATATAAATTTGAAATAATTAATAGCACCAGTGTGTGTCAGATAATAATTTCTTCCCCGCTACGCAAACATACAAAGTTGCATAGTGTTTAAGGATAGATATATACTAGGCCTCAGGGAGGGGGGGAGGGATGCCAGGCTGGAGACAAGGAGGAAGCCCAGAGGATGCTCTCTCCCTGGCACTCCCACCCAGCACCAGTGAGCAGCTGGGAAGCACTACCTGGGGAGGGAGCCTGCCAGGGAAGAAGGTGGGAGCTGTGAAATGCAGAGCTGCCACCTGAGCCTGGCCTGAAGCCTCTGTGCTGTGGTGGCTTTACGGTGACCGGGAGGCAAAAAGGAAGGAGGGCACTGGAAAATTCCAGCTCTTCCCGCCAGCTTAAAAACAGGCAAAAGGCCAGAGCAATGCCAAGAGATATAAAAATGCCACTGTCCTCCTTCAGGAAAAAGATGGGGAGAAACACAGACTTTTCCCATTTCCATTCACGTGCCCCCTTCCTTCTCCACCCAAAGACATTCGGCGTGAAGGCCAGTGCAGCTGTTGGAGCTCTCTGGATGGCAGCCCTCCTCTTGAGCAAAACTCGTCCTGCTTGAACAAACTCATCTGTCAGTCAGACATTCCAAGCCTAAAACACCAGATCCTCTGGCAATTCAGTAGCAACAGATGGGAAGGCAGCTCATGGCTTCCACGCTCTGGCAGTCTGGACTACCCAGCAGGCAGCAGCTTTCAGACCGGACCCAAAACTTTTCCACAGATGAGGAGTGGGGCTGGCAAGATCCACCACTCCACCAGTATCCCATCTTCCCAAACAGCTCCAATCAGAGGCTGCCTTTTCCTCAGAGCAATGCATCATCACAGAAAGCATTTCAGAAAGAGGCTTCAGCTATTTTGTCAAAGGCTACCAACACCGTCAGATTGGCCACTAGGTAAGGATGAAAACAATAAATTCACAGGGTTAGAAGTTGGGAACAGAGATCTGAGAGTGCAGCTTTACTGGCCATTACAGTAATACTTTGGCAGCCATCCCCTTCCTTCATAGGAACAGAGAGCTCTGGGACTGAGGATTTTACAGTCCAAGGGAGGAGAGAAAGTTGGGTTAGTTTTGCCTTGCTGTGTACAGCTCACATGGTTATTTCTGAACCACAGTATAAAGAGTCCAGAGCATCTCTCATCTTTGCACTAATCAAAGAGAAACTGTGTCTGAGGAAGGGGCAAAGGCAGAGTGCTCAGGAAAACAATCTATATAAAAAAAACCCCCTTTGATGCCCAAAGACGGATATTTAATTTGCTTCTCAAAAAAAAAAATAATAATAATAAAAAAAAAATCTTTCAACTTATCCTGATTTGAACAAGAAAACAGTGGCTGTGAGCAGCGAAGAGGTGGGGATTTGGAGAAGGTACTGTGTGTTAAGGCACTCCGGAGCCAAACCACCGCTCGGGGGGAATACCCCCCACCCCAGCGCACCCTTAGGGTTTCTCAATGGACGGGGTGTTGAAACAGCCAGATGGCAAGGTCTTCCTGATGTCTTCCAGATTGCTAATGTCCTTCAGGATCTCTTCAATGTCCCTGTTGTAGGCCTGTATCGCATCATCTTGCTTCTTGGCTTCTCTCTCAAGGAAAGACACTTTCTGGTCCAAGTCGCTGTCTTTCATCTGGTCTTTGGCACTGTTCAGGGTACCCTCAATTTCATTCAGTTTGTTCAAGTCCACCGTCTCCAGTTGCCCTGAAAAGCCAGTAGCAAATAGTGAAGCGCATTAAAAACCCTTTGATGCCCTGGTTTTGGGTGCTCACACAGCTGAGCCCACAGCCAGACCCCCATCGGGCTGTTTCTGCATTAGAGACATCATTTAAAACAGAACCAACCACATGGGTGACACCTTCGGTGTCCTCAGCTTGCAGAAAACCACCACTGAACACTGCACAACGAGCTCTGAGGCTACCCCAGCAAAGCAAAAACCCCAAGACATGCCACACAAACCCCATTTCAAGAGGTCAACAGACCCATCTGATTCCTTGCACAGCACTGGCAGGGAAGCCAGCACACATCAGGAAAACACTCAAAGGCATAGGGCACATTAAGACAGTCCTACCTAATTGATCCAGCAGGTCATTAATGACAGTGAGTAGGCTGTTCACAGAGTTCTTTGCTTTCCTGGCATTATCTTCTGCCTCCTGGGCAGCCTGTGAGGCCTGCAGGGTGTAAAAAGTGAGAGCACAAAAAACTGTTGCCTCTACCCAAGCAGTTAGTCACCCACACCTCTGGCTCCTCACTCCAGGGTAACACTCATGCACTGAGATCTTTATCACAATGCTGGAGAAGACTGACAATCTTCAAATAATCAGTTTTCTGATTACTTCAGGATATCCCTGAGAACTAAGCAGGATTTTGCAGGGAAAGTCAGAGTAGAGTCAACAGGTCTATAGTCAGGTTTCAGTTAAACTCAAAGGAGAGTGTTGCATTAAGAAAACTGGCTCTCAAATTCCAGCAGGGAGCCTGTGCTAATGCACCAGAGCTTGTCTCATGTTCTCAATCCCACTTAAAACTTGGAAGAGTTTGAATACTGGCTGGACTCAGCACTGTCTTTGCAAGGGGAGAGCAGGAGGAAAGCTTGCCTCTCCAGGACAGTGGGGAGAAGGCAGTTCCTGGCCACTGCTGTCACCTGCCAGCACTACTTACCATGCCTGCCATCATCATATCTTGCTCAGCATCTGCCTGCTTCCGCTTAAGCTCTTTCTCTGCATCCTGCAGCTGCTTCATCATGTCATCCACCTCCCTGGCCAGCCCCGTCACGTCGGCAAAAGTCTTGTCGGCTTCGGCTTTGGTAGCAGCAGCACTCTACAGCCAACAAGGGGGAGAGGATGGAAGAAAGGTGATGAAGGTGCACAACCTCCTTCAGTCCTTTCCATCAAAATGCACTGATTTCCTGTCGTGTCCACATGTGGGAACACAGCAGAAAGCACATGTGGCTCTCCAGGAAGCACTGGAACAGAGCTTACCCAGTTACACACCAACATCTCGGGGAGAGGGTGGCTTCAGAACTGCTAAGGACTCACCTTCTGAACAGAGCTGGCGATTTTCTCAGCATCATCTGCTCTAGCCTTGGCCTCACGGGCATCAGCAGCAGCGTTGCCCAGCGCCAGCTCCGCCTGGCGCGTCTTGTTGTTGGCTTCAGCGATGGTCTGTGTGATGGCAGGGATCTTCTTCAGCGCCTCCTCAGCCGCCGTCTTGTTATCATTCACCCGCTTGTCAAAGTCTAGGGAAGGGCAGAACAGACCCTTATCAGGACAGAGAGCCTTGGGATGCTCATCTGACTGAGATCCCCAGGCTTTGCCTCCATGACATCGGAGGGACCAAGAGCAAACTGGCATCAGCTCTCCCTATTGCACATCTTCTGATACTAAATAAGGAGCTTAAAGGAGATTTCCAGTCACTGAAAACGCTTATATTTTTTTTCTTTAAAGAAAAACAAGCCTAAAGAACCCCCCCAACACTGAGGTGAGGGCAATAGCACAGCCTGTTTAAGCAGGATACCCCTACTGCCAAATGACTTGTCACACTGGAACTGAAGGATTCACTGCAAGTGCTTCCTCTTTACCTTTCAGGTTGCTGAGGATGGTATTGGCCTCTTGTAGTGTGCCATTGCCCTTCCGAGCAGCTTCTTCAGCCAGGGCTTTCGCTGCATCTGCTCGAGCCAAGAGCTGGTCTGCAGTCTGAGGAGACATGACACGGATCAACATATTCTCACCTCCTGAGGGGCAACCACGTAGGTGTATCAAAAAAAGCACTGCTCAGTCTGAAACACCAATGCCATCTAAAACAGCAGTACTTCCTCTGAGGCAGGGGAATGTAGGGACTTCTGGAATACTGTTCTGAATACAAAAGACACCACACCTGGCAAATATCCCCTATTTTCCCTTACAGCCTCAATGCTGTTGCTTTTAACAGCTTTCTGCAACTCCTTTCTGGGACCACTCTTCAGCATTCTCATAATTAACAAGCTGCAATAAGACGAGACTGAATAAGACCAGATCTTTCACATCTGGCCAGTTACTTGTTTTCTTTTGTTTGTTTTTCATGGAACAAAAGCCTGCACAAAGCAGAACTGACCTGCTGTTCTGTCTTCCCTTTCTCCAAGAGGTTCTTTACTTCAAGCTCCTTTCCTTTCATGTCTTCTCTCAAGTCCTCATAATCCTTCAGCTTTCTGGCAATTAGCTGATCTAATTCCTCTGCTTCCTTCTTGATCTTATTTGCTTCATTCTGCAGGTGGAAATCAGAAACAAACGCGGAGTCCTGAATGTTAAAGAATTTCTGAACGGGTGGCAAATTTTTGCACTTCTCCATTCAAGCCAAGATGCTTGGCAAACATTTCACTTGGATTTTTGTCCTTCAGAGACTGGGGGAAGTGGAGGTTTATGTAGGTGGTTTTATGCATTTTAATCTCCTGTGTGGAAGCTGGAAAGCACAAGTCTGGACTATGCCTAGATGGACAAAAATCCCACAGACTGGGAGCATTAGCAGAGCATATGCAAGGTATGCCAGCAACTTGGAATCTTCAGGGAATACTGCATGTGATGCTGCCCACACGTACCTCTAGCCCTGTGGAATCCACTGTAGGCAGGCTGGTGAGATTAGCGTAGATCTGCAGGGCTCTGTTTCCAGCTTCCTCTGCCTCAGCAAGCACCTTGTTGGCCTGTTTCTCTAGGTCTCGAGAAATATTCCTTGCTTGATTATACCTAAAAAATCCGCAAGGATCCAGTTGTGCTACAATATTTTTTGTAAAACTGAACTTAAGAGAGTAGAGAGGCTAAGAAATTGAAAACCAACTCCCATAAAACGATTAGTTTTAAGCACTTAAAGCCAGGGAATAAAACCATTTTTCTGTTATTGACTCACTTCTGGTTGAGTTCATCAATGTCAATGGCAGTTTGGTTTTCTCCAGCCAGGGTCTTCAGCAGCAGTTGATACGCTTCCATGGAAGTATCATTTGCAGCCTTGGCTACGCGAACAATCTCATCAGCTTCTTTTTTGTGTCTGGACAAGATAATGGAAAAAAAATAATGCCATTAGGTTTGTCAGCCAGCAGTTTCTATCCTCAATTCTGGAGTTTATTCTCTCACTTTCCTTCCTTCTCCCAGATTTAAATATGGGAGATGCTAAAACATTTGCAATGGAAGATGGTTGCTGTGCCCCCTGTTCACATGTCTGGTGTCTGCCCTCAGTGCCACACAGGCATGAGCCCATGGTGACAGACTCTTACTCAGCACAGGGCATGTTTTTCCTACCCAGCAAATTAAAATCTGCAGGGAAGAGCAGGGCCCTGATGTGATCCACAAGGAGTGTGCCTTGCCTTACCTTTCTGCCAGCTTACGGGCCTCTTCTGCCAACAGAGTCATGTTGTTGGGGTCCCCGCTTTGCTCCGGAGGTGCAATGGACTGGGAAAAGAAAGGAAAAAGAAACCCCTAAACCTCTTCTTTCATCTTTGACTCATCTTTTCTTTAAATATTTATTGTCATGATCTAAATGCTTAGAGATGTGTCTGACCTACTTCTGACTTCTCTATGTTTTTCTTAACCACTGCTCATCCCTTAAACACAAAGGTGTTGATATTTCTTTAAGAGTTCTTCTGTTGGTTTCTTTGAGCAGGGGCTAAGACACAATCTCTGACAGACACTGGTGAACTTCCTTTACTTATTTTCCATGGTGCACATTTGCTGTATGAGAGAGACCAAGCAGAGAAACACACCAGAGGGCAAAGAAGTAAAGGCCCTCTCCTCTCCCAGTGGCATGGGATCTCAGCAGCACACTCACCACATTGTCAGCTGCCACCTTTGCCTTCTCCAGCATGTCAGAAGCCAAGCTGATGAGGTCCTCGGTGTCCTCCACCCGCACCCGGGCTTGCTCCGCCAGGTTCTCCGTCTCCCGCACTGTGCCCTGGATGTTCCTCAGCCTGTTGAGCTGATTTGCCAGTGTGCTGTTGATGTCTTTGAGACGATCCATGAGGCCCTGATCTACGTCTGAAACACAAGATATAAGAGAGAGGAAGCAAAATTAATTACAGCAGGAGGAGAAGCTGGAGCAGCAGCTCACCGCTGCAGGCACCGTATTGGAGGTTAATCCCCTACTGAAAGGGGACCAGCAAAGCTGTTTCACAAGTCGCTCAGCTTGAGATCAAAGTCACCATCAGAATGTGCTCCAAATATGAGAAATGAAAAGCCATTAACTACTAATAAGACAACCCTGCTGCTTGTTGGAACCGACTCTGATGGGAGATTTTGTGTTCACAATCACGTTTCACCTCTGTCATGGACTTAAAATCACAGCAGAGCTGCTCCTCAAGAGGTATGAAATGTCTGCTTTGTGAATTCTCTTAACTCCTAGAAGGTTTGCAGAGATGGAGGAATAGTGGGGCTGTACATTATTCTCCACTTTGGGCAACACTGGCTGTTCCCAAGCCAGACAGTCTCCACAGGGAGCAGCTAGGAGATGTGTGGAATAGTCAACCTACTCCAAACTCTCCCCTAAACCCAAGGGATGACAAAAGCTGGCCAGATAGAGCCTTGGTTCTCTCATATGTAGGACCTCGGAGCCACCCAAACTTCCCCAAGTTTTTGGACCACCAGGCAACTCCCCACAACAGCACCTTAATAATGGAGCCATTACAGTACAAGCACGTGCCTCATGGCCAGGGGCAGTTACTTTTGAAAAGATGAGAATGTTTTCAAGAGATGAAGTACAAGCAGAAGGCCACAGGCCTCCAAAACTAAAGATTCTTCCCAAATACCTTGACCTTGCAGCACATCTTAAATATTGAACATGAAAATCTGACACATTTCAAAAACATACTATATAGAAAAACACAAATAACTTGTACAGATTTTTGCAAGAGTAGCTTTTGTTGCATTTAACCTGCCCTCTTATGGAAGAGCAACAGAGCTGCAGAAGGGGCTGGAGCACAAAGAGCAGCTGAGGGAGCTCAGCCTGGAGAAAAGGAGGCTCGGGGCACTTTTCACTCTCTATAACTCCCTGACAGGAGGGTGGAGCCAGGTGGGGGTCGGGCCCTGCTCCCAGGCAACAAGCAGCAGCACAAAAGGACAGAGCCTTAAGCTGCACCAGGGGAGGTTTAGATCGGATACTGGGAAAAATTTCTTCACTGAAAGGGTTGTTGAGTCCTGACACAGGCTGCCCAGGGAAGTGTGGAATCATCACCCCTGGAGGGATTTAAAAGACACGTAGATGTAGCACCTGGGGACACGGTTTAGTGATAGACTTGGCAGTGCTGGGTTAGCAGCTGGACTTGATCTCAGAGGTCTTTCCAACCTAAATGATTCTATGATTGTAAGACATGGAAAGAAAGATCTGAAATACCACCACAAAACCCAATCCATTCCCTCACCTTTCTTCGATTCCCAACCTCCTACTTCCTTATGTGAGACTATTATCTAGACTTGGATGCCAAGCAGAGAGTGTAAATCTACCTCAGCTAAAGCTAAGAAGAGCTTCAGCCATCATTCCCACTGGCAGGAATCTTCCCAAGCAAACACCAGCATTAGATGTGTGTCAGCTTTTTTCCAGCTTCACACAAAGGGGATGGATTTTCCCAAAATGGTCTGAAATCACTGTCCCAGTTCCCAGGGGAACATCTTTTACTGCAAAGTCAGTAGTCTTCAGGTTTCTCTTTTCCAAAACACACATCATCTCATACATTAAAGACACTCTAAGGACAAACCACTGTCACAGACACGACAAACATCCTGCTCACAGACATCCTGTGGTAGAGGTGACAATAAAAGAATCAATTCAAAGCAGAGTTTAACAGGGAAAACAGCTAAAAGCCACCACAACAGCACTCTTCAGAACTTTCTACACTTTATGGTGGGATAATTAAGCTTGCCAGCAGGATCTTGAAGCCTTCATTCAGATTGCTGATGATATCCTAACAAGAACTACTTGATCTCAAGATGTTTGAGCAAATTTATAAGCACGAAAAGTGTACTGGAAAGTCTTCTGTTCGTTGAACAAATAAAACCCTTCTATGCATCTGGAGAAGAGGCTAACACACAAAACACACCTGTATGGAGCTAGAGGCAGATCTTTACTTTGCATGTACAACAGAGAAGCGCTCGGAGAACAGCAGGGATAAAAGCACAGGCACTGTTGTTCTGATAACAACACACACTGACTCAGTGCTATCTGAAATAGCTGTCAGTCCTGGAGCACAGTACAGGCCTGAGATAAAATACGCTGTGTCCAAAGGAAACAGGACCATCAGGCAAAGAACTCGTCAACTCACCTTTGCTTTTTTGTGCTTCATGGAGCAACTCCATAACTTCTCTTTCTGCCTGCTTCAACCTCTCCTCGAAGGCTTGATCAGTCACGGTTTCTTCTCCTGCACCCAGATTTGCTATCAGATTTTCCAGCTCCCGCAGCCTCTCGCGTTGTTCCGCCACCTACGTCAGAGGGACAGGGCACAGCTGTGACACAGCCAAGCACCTTGAGCCTCTCTGCCTTCAGCAGCCATCAACAGCCAGGGGCGCAGCTGCTGCACAAGCGGGCACGTTACACTGTCTCCAGCAGTACCAACAGCAGCATTCCTGGCCTTACCTTGTCTTTCACTAATCTGTAACAGGCTGGACATTCCTGGCAGCCTGGCCAGGAGCGGTTGTAGAAGTAGTTCTCCTCACACTGGTCGCAGCGGGTCCCCACGAAGCCTTCTTTGCACTCGCAGCGGCCGTTCTCCTGGCACTGCAGGGAGCGCGAGCCCTCCGGATCACAGTCACAGGCTGCGGGAATTTAGACCTCAGTCAGACTGGAGAAGAGGCAGAAACACCCTAAAACGCCAGGGCGAGCGCATACCCTCAATACCCTAAAACATCTGCAAGAGCACAAACCCACAGCTGAACCCCACTCCTGATCACGGTGCTTCTACACACAAGTGAGACCCAATGTTCACAGCATGTGTTCAGTGTCACTACTGCCTCTCCCACAAAGCATTATTCTACCCCATTTCATTGTAACCAACTGCAGTTACTTTTCCTGCTCTTTACAGGCAGGGATATCAATGAGGAAAGTTTGGATCATCCTCAAGACAGAATCTGTATATTGAGGCCATATGCAGAGTAGCTGTGCAGATTTAACAACAGGGAACAGAACTGTTGCAGGCCAAGATTCAGAGAATGTATTTACACCAAAGAGAGGTGGATATCTCAAAAGAAGGTGGATATCTCAAAAGAAGGTGGATATCTCAAAAGAAGGTGGATATCTCAAAAGAAGGTGGATATCTCAAAAGAAGGTGGATATCTCAAAAGAAGGTGGATATCTCAAAAGAAGGTGGATATCTCAAAAGAAGGTGGATATCTCAAAAGAAGGTGGATATCTCAAAAGAAGGTGGATATCTCAAAAGAAGGTGGATATCTCAAAAGAAGGTGGATATCTCAAAAGAAGGTGGATATCTCAAAAGAAGGTGGATATCTCAAAAGAAGGTTGGATATCTAATAGGAAAGTTGGATATCTAATAAGAAAGTTGGATATCTAATAAGAAAGTTGGATATCTAATAAGAAAGTTGGATATCTAATAAGAAAGTTGGATATCTAATAAGAAGGTTGGATATCTAATAAGAAGGTTGGATATCTAATAAGAAGGTTGGATATCTAATAAGTAAGGTGGATATCTAATAAGTAAGGTGGGTATCTAATAAGTAAGGCGGGTATCTAATAAGTAAGGCGGGTATCTAATAAGTAAGGCGGGTATCTAATAAGTTGGATAAGGGAAAGTTAACAAAACAAGGGGATAAGCTGTAGCACGGAGATCAAATTCCACCATGCAGGGTGCGGACATAAAAGCACCAACTTCTGTGATGAAGAGCACAGTGAGAAAGGACCTTCCCAGGGACAGGACGAAAGCAACGGGAAGGCTGCGTGTGCAACATCCTTCCCATCTGCCTCGCTCTGGCCTCTCAGACTTACGTTTGCAGCCTTCGGAGCCAAAGCCGAAGTGGTTGCCCTCGCATCGGTCGCAGTGCTGGCCGGCAACGCCCGGCTGGCACTCGCACTGCCCGCTCCGGATGTCGCACTGCCCATTGGTCGAGCCCAGCGCATGGCAGTTGCACCTGGGAGAGGAAGACACACATCAGACATGGCACAGAAGGGACGCAGAGGTGAACTGCCCCCCTGAAGGGCGCAGCGCAATGTTTGCATTTGCCCAAAGTCACTTTTCTTGCTGTGCAGCTACAGCAGGCGAGGCACTGAGCCTGCTGCTGCACTAAAAAAGGAACCCATGAGCTCCTGCTACAATCACACAGTCACGTGGCAGTTTTCTATTTAAAACTCTGATTTAGAGCTCTTTATAAAGCTATTTATAAGTCAGGCTTTTTACACAGTGTTAGTAGCCACTCCTTGACTGCTGCTCTTCCCCACCTGCAGCAGCATTGAGGCACAGCATTTACTTGTGACAAACATCACATTCCTGCCCAAGGTAAGCCCAGACCCTCCAAAACCAGGCTCTTTGCCCCGAGCCAAGGTAAACATCACCTCTCACAGCCACGTCCACTCTGGAGGTTGAAGAATCCAGGCTCGCAGGCACTGCAGTCCCGCCCGGTGACGTGGGACAGGCACTCGCACTGCCCAGTCACTTGATTGCAGCTCGTCTGCTGATTCACAGTGCCATAGGGATTGCAGTGACAAGCTGCAAAAATAGAAAGGATGGAGAAACATGCACCAAGTTAGAAGTCTCTTGTGGTGTTGGTACTCACTGGTCCCTAAATAGGCCTGGATCCAAACCACAGCCAGCAGTCTGCATCGCACAGTGCTTTTGCCTCAATGGCAGTAAGTGCCCACAAATACAAGGATTTTAACAAGCTCGAACCATCAAACCACCACCACACATCGCTGCTGATGGGCACAAGCAACAGCCTGACGTTGTGTCCTAACAGCATCTCTCTGGGGACAAAACCATCGTAAAATGCACGAGGAACCAGCTCTGACCTCTGCACTTGTCGGCGGGGTCGGGGGCCAGCGGGTTCCCGAAGAAGCCGTCCTTGCAGCGGTCGCAGTAGAAGCCGGCGGTGTTGTGGATGCACTTGAGGCACTCCCCGGTCTGGCGGTCGCAGTTCCCCACGGCGTTGGGATCAATGTTGTCGTTGCACTGGCACAGGCGGCAGGGCCTCACAGCGCCGTTTTCACCCAGCGGGTCCCCAAAATAGGCGTCGTCACACAGCTCACATCTCTTGCCTGGGACACAACACACACTCAGGTGCTGCAGCAGAAAGCCCTTTGCTGCCACCTCACACAGGATGTCCTTTCCAGTCCCTTCTGAAAACAAAACTTTCCAGCTTCCTGTACTTTCATCCTCCTATTGGGGTCAGACACAAATCCCTCCCCATGTCTAAATTCAAGCTGCTTTTTCACTGGAACTTTGCATTATGAATCATTTCCACTCCTCCTTTCCCTCCTATCATAGAATCAACCGGGTTGGAAAAGGCCTCTGAGATCATCAAGTCCAACCCTTGATCCAACCCCACTGTGGTTCCCAGACCATGGCACTGGATGCCACATCCAGTCTCATCTTAAAAACCTCCAGGGACAGTGAATCCACCACCTCCCTGGGCAGCCCATTCCAATGTCTGATCACTCTCTCTGTAAAAAATTTCTTCCTAATATCCATTTAAGCCAAACCTATTTGCTGTAATTTGTTGTAAATTTAAGAGTTCCAACCAGGTAGAGCTCCATGGGGCACCACTGCTCCAGGAAGCTCCACTGCCAGAGATGCACCAAACCTCCATGGGCAGCCACTGAAGCATCCAACTCAGCATCTCCCTACACTTACTGCAGATCTGACCTCCCCAGCCAGCTAAAAATTCCGTTTGTTAGGCAGTTCTTGCACATAAACCCTCTTTTCCCTCACATCCCAGAAAGGTGGCATGACACAGGTGGAGCTCCTGTGCAGTCACACAGTTACAAGTAAATACGAGCTTGTACAGACACCTGAGCTGCAGGAATCTGGGCCCCTGGACTCCTCCCTGGTTCACAATGCAGTGGCACCCATAGGAACTTCCATGAGCTGCTTGGTCAGGGGGTTTTCTAAGCATGTCAAGCATTTACAGGTATTCTGTACTTTGGACTCTGCTATGCCAAGCATAAAATCAGCAGAGAAGCAGGGAGGAGGCTGCCAGCCATCCTAAGGCTTCCTTGCTGTTTGCAGGCAGAACAAAACAACTGCTTAACAACTCAGCTGCATGCTTGGACTTCACAGCTTATTGCTTTGAAAAAAAGATCTCTATCCGTTCATATATTTCTCATTAAAACTGCTGAGCACTTGTTTGATCTTATATTTTTTTGGGCAGTGTTTGAGTCTTTGCAGCCTTCCTGCTTTTCCTAGGAAGCATCCTGTGGTGCCTCCCTGGCTGGCAAACTGCATCTTCTAATTTTATTTCAGTCTGACCCACCTCCCTGGCTCCTTTAAATCTATTTTCTGCATACAGTTACCAGAGTTCTATTAGAAGCCAGCATGGCTCACCTACATAGCATAGAAATGGTCAGACTTTGCACAGATCAAGCCTTTGTTGCTCTCTTGTTCTCGAGAGACAAGAACAAGGAACATGGGAAGCCCTGAGCCTCACACAGGACAGAAAACAGGGTTGAGGAAGGGAGAAGGATTGGAATCAGAACTGACACAGCAGCTTTCACATTATGGATCAGACTCCCAGAACTGGCAGGAGACACGTTTCCACAAGCATGTGGATGTAGAAGATGACTTTTTGTGTAGGAACACACCTGTAGTGCCAGCCTGGCAGCTGGTGCACACAACCTCCTTGGTGCGGGGCACGATGGCACAGCTCGAGCTGCCCGGGCAGGGGCAGGGCCGGCAGTCTGCGGCTGTGCCGGCCGTTGCATCGCCGTAATACCCGTCACTGCACTTCTCACAGTGAGACCCCGCCGTGTTATCCCTGCAATTGCACACGCCTGGAATAGAGAGGGACATGGGTTTTGCTTCCTTGTCCAACCTAGAAAGGAAGAATCACCCTCCCTGTTTCGCCAGCCCTCTCACCTGTCTCGGGATCGCACGTCTCGCTGTGCCCGTTGCACGCGCAGGGCACACAGGGGCTGTAGGGCCCCAGGCTCGGGGTCTCTCGCCGGTGCCCAGAGGTGCAGCGCTCACAGAACTGCCCCTCGTATCCCACAGGGCAGGAGCAGCTCTCCACCCAGGCCACGGGCACACCAGGTCCAGGGCGAGCACTTGTGATGGTGACATCGTCCAGGTGACCAGCACCTAGAAAGCACCAAGGGGGAAACTCTTTGTAACCACAAAGGCTCTCATCACCACTTCCCAAAACACTCTGAATGGTGCAAAGGATAGACAGGTGGGTGCTCGCAGGTGGTGAGGGGAATCAAGAAGCAAAATCCTCCAGGAAGATTTAGACATATAAGAAAAGATTCAACAGAGCTCATGAAGGGCATGTGCAGAGCAGGAAAGACGAGAATAACAGAGAAGGATGCTGAGAAGAGCAGGTGAGCAAGTACAGTCAGTTTATGTTATATTTTACATGGGTATGGGTTCCATTTCCACATCAAATACCAGAACCAATTCTTGTCTTTCAAGACAGGACAGACCACCTCTCCAGCAATTTTAATACACTGCAAACCATGCCTCGGGGCAAACTCTTCAGCTATTCCTCTTTAGCCATTCCTTCTGCTGGCATTTCAGTGCTTCCCCCCTCTTCTCCCAGCCCTTTCCCTGGGGCAAAACAGAGCCCAGACACAACATAGCTGGCTTTTAACTTATACCACTGTGTACCACTGCAGCAGCTCCAGTGCACTGAGGGAGCCTCAGCTCCCTCATATTAGCAGTGGCTACAGCACTCGGGATGGTTTGCTCCACACCTTTCCTCCCCTCCATTTCACAACTCCGCATTCCTCTTTACAAGCCACCTGTACTGAAAACATTTGCAGCTTTCCAGCCTTCTCCAAATGCAAATTCACCCCTTCCATCTTTCTGAAAAATTCTTTGACACTCAACACCACCCAAGGACACATTTTTGCACCTAATTCATGTCTGACTTCTAATAAACCCACATTATGAGGAGCTTTCACTTAAGTTCTGCACTGGCAGCACTTTCAAGACCCCATCCTTCCCATCTGCCATGTCAAGGTAAGACCTGGAAACAGGGGGGATGTAACCATTCCTAGTGTAGCAAAAACTGTGGACAAGTGTTGTAAACTCCCTATGTGTCTCCTACCATGTCCTTCGGGTCTCTGTACTATGTATTTTTATCAATCTGGAAGACAGTGGCCATGCAACACAGCACAATCCCCATGTTTAGAAGCAAAGAATCAGGAGGTGATGAGTGTTGAGCTTCCAGACCCTCAAAGACAGCACTTTTCTTCCCCATATCCTCTTCATGAGGCCTGGGAGAAGCTGTTACACAGGAAGACCAAGTGAAAATCCATTGGCACAAAGCTTTGCCAAATAAGCTACCACAGCTATTTACAGCCCCACAATGAAGTAACTCAAGCACCAGACCAATGAGTCTGCCCCCTCCCCTCTTCTGCGGCGTTCTGCTCAGCGACTCACTTCTCTCGCTGTATGTCCCGCGGATCTTGATGGAAGTCAAGTTGTGGAGAAGCTTCTGGAACTCAAATGCTGTTAGAGCAGGCCTCCATGGGTAATCTGTAGCCTCGTGGAGCCTAGGGAGAAGGGCCATGCATCATCAGCACAGCTTTTAAATGTTAACAGCTGCACCCTTTCAAAGCCCCCTTTCCGAAGGCAGAATGCTCTTGCAACATCATCTGCATGCGCTTACACAACGCTGCCAGACAGCGAGTGAAAATCAACCTGATAAGAACCCTCTTACGAGCTAAAATTAATGATCCTGGTTTCCTCAAGAGCTCAGAGGCCAGGGGCACCCCAAGCTCAGCCCCAGCTGCTCCCACCATACCTGAAGGTGTAGGTCTGTGCACTCTCACTGGGGTAAGAGTTCCCCTGGGCAATGAGTGGCACTGACACTCTCAGCCCGGCCCCTTCCAGCACCAGGTCCTCTGCAGAGAGCCGCGTGTCCCGTCTGTCCACACGGAAGGAGAAGGTCAGGTTTTGCCCGTAACTCAAAACCTGGTTGCCCAAGAACTTGCCTGAAAGGATAAGAAATCCTTACAGTTAGGGGATGGAACGTAAAGGGGCACAAGCAGCACAGAAAGCCACGCTTCTGGAATGACCTACCTGGAGCAATGAAATACATGGGAAAGTAGGTGTCCGAGATCACGGAGATATCCCGAGTCTCTGCACTCCACTGCAGTAAGACTTCCGAGCCATCACGCTGCTCAGCACGCCACTCATCCTCTCCTGAAAAACCAGATGTGCCAGAATTAACACCCTTGGAAGATGTGGCTTTGCACACACTTTTCATGTCACTCTGTTTGTATATTAGTTACTCTATGGTCTGTGCACAGGCAATGACAAACACCACATTTCCAATTTAAGCCCCTAACCCCAGTGCTGACTTGAAGCCTCTGAACTTTGAGCCCTATGATGACTACTTGTTCAAAACCTTCTTTTCTAAAGAGCTTAAACAGGCACGGAAAAACCTGTAGTCCTCTACGACTTGTTGAGAGTTGCAGCCTTTGTATGAACTGTTCTCCAGTGGAATTTTAATTAAAAAGATGCTCTTTTCAGGCTACGCAGCATGAAAACATGCATACACAGGAAACTGACTGCATGAAAAAAACAAAAGGTTTTTCCTCAGCTTACAGACCCATTGGAAACACAACTGTGTTTTATTCAGAGCCACTTAAACTCCAAACCTAAAGTGATTTTAATCCTTTCAATCAGAAACTCCTGATTTGGTTCGAAACCTGAGGAAATGTTTCCTTGCCAGCACACCTCTCAAGCTAGAAAAGCTTTGTATTTGCAATTCCCATTTGCACCTGCCTGGTGTACAATAACTGCCCAAAGCCAAAGCTGTGAATTCATACTAGCTGAACAAACAAGCAGCAGACATGGAAGCTCCAGGTAGCTTCAGCACTTCCAAAGGAGGAATCCTAGACCTGCCTGCCCAGGATTTGAAAGGAAGGAGTTGGGGTTTTTTTAATAGCTTCTGACTTGAGTCCACAGCCCAACCTGAGATACAAAGAAAGGCAATTTTACCAAACTGGAAGTTGGAGGTGATGCTGTAGATACTGTAGCCCACAGCACTGGTGCAGACCGAGGAGTGTCCAAAACAGAAGCAGGGGGTACAGCCCCTTGGATTGGAGGAATCCAGATGGAAAAATCCAGGTTTGCATCTGAAGACATGAAGGAAAGAGAACTCATTTCCCTGATGCTTGACCCCAGGTCATCGCTCGAATGTTTCTCATTCTTGAAACAAAGCCATGGGAGGAGAAACTCACCTCTCACAGTGGAAGCCTTCCACGTTGTCCTTGCACGCACACCGCCCTGTCTCCACATTGCATTCCCCTGTGCTGCCAGATGGATTGCAAGAGCAGGGTCTGCCAGAGTCAGGAGAGAGGACAACCCATTAGGAGCCACAGAGAAAGCTTTCAAAAGAGTCCAGGTTTATTTTAGAGAGCTACAGTCCCCCTTACCTGCACCCAGCTTCGGAGAGGGAGTGGAAGCCCGGCTGGCAGCGGTCACACTTGTCCCCCATCACACCGGGCTTGCAGCTGCACTGGCCGTAGCTGTCACACTGTGTGCTGAGGGAGCCTGTGGGGACAGCAGGGACAGGCACCTCAGCACACATACACAGCTCTGTCAGCCTGCAAGCTCTGAAATTTCACAAAACGGGTAAGGAATATGGGAGAAGAAAGTGGGAAGCTTCAAGTTGACAAGTGAATGCTTACCTAAAGGCTGCCCCTAGTTCACAGGGATTTTTCCCCTGGCACCCCTAGACAGATGAATTGTTATCTAGTTTTCCCAAAGTATACTCAGTCTTTTATTCCTACCAACCAGCCTTCTAATATATAACTATAATTTTAACTTCAAATTGCATTCTCATCCTTATTCCTGCTCCATCGTCACTGTTACCTTTGCATGCCTCTAGTTCCATGCTGTTTTATCCTGCAACACACCATTTCCGATATTTTATTCCCCAAATTCCTTGTGTTCTCCCTAACGACCATCTCCCCTTTGCCAGGGGATATCCTGACCTCTTCCTTTCATGCTCCAGTTTCCTCCCTCAATTCCCAAGTTGGATTTAAAGACTAAACTGCCTCCTCAGAGTGAAGCTGCATCTGCCACCATGAACCCTAACAAACTCTTGAGCAAAATTCTCATTTTTTGGAAAGACACCTTCCTCAGTACTGCTCTGTCCAAGTGGACTTGCACAAAAAGCAGTACCAGTTTCTTTAATCCACAGTGGACAAAATGCTTTCTTCCAAGCATCCCTGTAGCTGGCAGCCTTGGAGCTGTCAGCACTCCAAGAGTTAACTACCTGGAGAAAAATGTTTTAGTATACAGAAATAGTTGCTTGTTTCCACTTCAATTCACACCAGAAGATTATAGCAAAGTGAAGACTTATAAGATGATTAGGCTGGACAGGACAGAACTCCTCACAAAACCTTTACCATATACAGCCAAAGTTCAAATCCCCTTTGCAGTCCCACTTAGGATTATTTAGGAAAACACAGCACTCAGACAAAAAATAGCAATCTAAACATATCCAGGGGATTCAAATACACCCTGGGTGCCAATGTGCCACGGGATACAAGCTGATGGCTAAGTTATAAAGCCCTTTGAAAGCTGTCCCTAAAGACCTGAGAGGTCACCTCCCTACATCTTCTTGACTGTCTCAGCTGACACAAACCCTCACCCATCTTAAAATAAGGTCTGACATGACCTGGGAGAGCAAACAGAAGAAGAAAGGGCCTTTATTGGTCAAAAATTTCACAACTGTACAACTCTCTGACCAAATTAGATAGGAGATGCACCCTGGCAGACCTCTCCCTGGCTGCTTTTAGGGCATGCTGCAAGCAATTACTTATTCCAGCTCCTCTATTTTGAAACCTCACATCATACCTTACTATGTGTTACCCTTTTCTCTCCTTCCCCCTTACTTGCTGTGGGCTGGTGTAGTTATGGGATCACTCCTTACAGGTCAAGTGGTTCCCCCGATGAGAAAAGATTTGTTCTCCTGCCAGAATTCCCCCCCCTTTTTTTAAAAAAAAAAAAAAAAAAAAGGAGTTTAACTACATATTTTGAGTTCATTTTTTTTTTATCTCATCCCCACTCCTTTTGTGTTTAATGTTTCACTGGTTTGTATTTATAGTGCCTGGATACTCAGTAGGAGAAACTGATGCACCAGCTAAAGTTCACTACAATTCCTCAGTATGAGCAACTTCCAGAAATATCCACTCACATCATCTCAGTTATTAAGAATTTAAATAAGTTCTTTAGTACTGAGAGCATCCACAGCAACACATACGCAGTGAAAAAAAATCCCACAAACCTTACACTGGAAGGAGTAAGTGCTGCAGGGGTGAAGCATCTAACCCCAATTAGATCCGAGGATAACTCAAACCAAAATTCAACACAATACACATTTCATATATGGAGGGGAAAAAAATAAAGCAAGAAATAGCCAAAAGCAGAGGTGGGGTTTGTGCCTGGAAGCCTGCAGCAGGCAGTGCTTACCCACGGGGTTGCAGCTGCAGGGCTGGCAGCCCTGGTCGCTGCCCCGGCGGTAGAAGCTGTCCCTGCAGCGCTCGCAGTGCGGGCCGTCCGTGTTGTCAGCGCAGCCCCGGCAGTGGCCACCGTGGCCCGTGGAGCGGTACAGCTCGGGGTCGAAGTAGCACTCCTGGGACCTCCCGTTGCAGTCACAAGCTGCAAAGACAAGGTGCCATCAGTGACCAGCCAACCCTGACAGCACAAAACCCTACAAAGCTCAGAGGAGCTTTTAACCATCCTGAGCCCCAGGGCGTTTGTGCATCATAAGGACAAAAAGGGAGAAGTGTGTTTTTGTGGTGGTTGAATGAGGCTGTAAGGATGAAACAAACTCCAGACCGTTCTCATCTACATTCAGAAGAAAACCAGCACTTCCTACTCCATTCCCTTGCACATCAGGCTGCCATTTGCAGCCAAAATGCTGCCCTCCCACACAGCAAAACCAATCTCCATCATCCAAACAAGCATGAGAAGGTAACAGCGAGGCTACTCCATGCTGTAAGGAGAGTTTCTCCCCTGGATTGCAAATCCCATCTGTCTAGGCAGCAGGACAACACAGTTTCACCAGCCTATCGAGGGGAAGACCAAGGTCTTGACCAGACAGCTGGGACCGATCAAGACACACAGAGGTCAGACAGGAAGAAAGTTTTTCTGTCTGAAAAAGCTTCCCCATAAAGTAAACTACCAGGAGCTGTGGTCTGGGACACAAACCCAAGCAAACTGGTGTTCCATGACAGAGAGCTGCATTTTCAGTCCAGAACTGCTGCAACAACCTCGAAATGGGATGAAACAGTTGACAACCAACAGTTAACAATTAACTGTAAAAACCAATAACCCAAGTACAAAGGCAAGTCAGCAGATGCTAAATGAGGAGCTTTTGTAAGGGCAGTTATACTCCAGCATACTAAATACACATTTCTTTTCTGAGAGTCCTATAAAGTACAAGACTCTACATTTTTGCAGGACACTTCTTCCCTAAATGTTGCTCCCATCCTTCTCCAGAAAGGAGATGCCTCTTCCTAGGGATCTACCAGAAAGCTCCTACAGGATAGGACTGGAATGACTAACTGTCCCATTAACTGTGCTTAACACTGACTGACTGCAACTGAGGTTAACTCCAACCATGCAGGGCCAGCCTCTGTCTCCCAGCAGAGGCAGGGGACACAGCCCCTGCAGCCTGTCCCCTGAAGGGTGGCCACACGTACGCAGGCACTCGTTGGCACTCTCTGCTGTCGCTCTCCTCCATGGACGGTCGTTGAAGAAAGGAAGGCACTTTTCACAGTCGACCCCAAAGGTGTTGTGCTTGCAGTTGCAGACCAACTTCCCAAGCTCATTCTTCACACACTCGCTCGCGTGCCCGTTGCATTTGCACCTGGTCAACAAGAGGCAAGGAACAGGTATTTAAACTCTACGGATCCAGGTCACTCAAAGAGCAACCCCCAAAACGGGGACTGGATCTGAAGGTCTGAGATAAATTCAAAGGTAGGTGGTCACAACAAAAGTGAGAACCCAACTGCTGTTGTTCAGCCTCGAGACAAGGAGACTCCAGGGAAATCTTATGGAGGCCTTCCAGTATCTGAAGGGGGTTTACAAGATGGAGAGAGACTTTTTACTAGGTCCTGTAGTGATGGGACAAGGGCAATAATTTTAAACTCAAAGAGAGTGGTTTGAGATTGGACATAAGGAAGGAATGTTCTGCAATGAGGGTGGTGAGACACTGGCAGAGGTTTCCAGAGGAACTCTGGTTGCTCCATCCCTGGAAGTGTTCAAGGCCAGGTTGGACGGGACTTGGAACAACCTGGGGTAGTGGAAGGTGTCACTGCCCACGATGGGGGCTGGATGGTCTCTGAAGGTCCCTTCCAAACCAAACCATCCTATAAAACAAAGAGGTGCAGCATACTCCAGGTAGGCATTTAGAAATGGGAGAAAGTTAATCAATTCCTTTGCAGTCTTCAGAGTAAGCTGAGTAGGAGAAGCAAAGATTTGGTTGGTTTTAGGTTAATAAATTTTGCACAGCTTCTCCCTGGTGAGAGTCCAGAACACAGTGTGCTTGCTGGGTGTGGGATACTGTGGTATCAGTAAGAAATTAAATAGCACAGAGGTGACTAATAACAGAAGTCCAGGGACCTCCAAGACTGGTGATACAGCCAGTACAAATCCCCATGTGGCCCAATCCCAGGCTCAGGACTGGTCTCTGCAAACAGTCCAAACACTGCACTGGTCTCAGCTCTATTTATTAAAACATTTTATCATCAACTACTTAAGGTTTAAACATTCTGCAGTAGGCTTTGGCAAAAGGAATGGACAACCACAGCTGTGTCATACAGTGCTCCAGATCTTCACAGAAGATAGCTCCCAAAACAAATGTGAGGCAGAGACACTGAGATTTTCTACTTATTGTTTTTCTAGCTACAGATACAGGCAGAAAGCAATTAAAACCAATTAAAAAAATCACACAAAGCACAGGGCAGGAAAAAATTTCTTCTTTTGTTTCATATTTTTGTTACTATTTTCAATCTCCACCCTCCCAAATCACTTAATATTTCATCTAATCAAGGAAAAAAATATTCAGTCTCTGTCAGCCCTGAAATTACAGCCACAAAAGCTTATGCACAGTATCTGCATCAAGCTACATAAAATTCATTCTACTGCATTTTTGGTTTAGGACAGTCAATAAAGACCAGAGCCTAATGGTATCATGTGAGTATAACCAAAATCTTTAAAGCAGTCTAATAATCCTGACCAAAAGCTTTAAATAAGTACAGAGTTTTATTGTCTACTCACCTACCACCCACAGCAAAGTCAGAAATTGCATAGTAGTAAGACTTGAGAACTTTTGGGTCATTGAAAACTTCATCTCCAAATGTGTTCAGACGATTGAGGGTCACTCTAATATCTGTAGCCGTCACCCATTCCTAGAGCAGACAAGAAATCCCATCAGAGGAAACATCAAACCTCCCTCTGGAAAGCACAGCAGTGCTGTGTCATTAGCAGTTCTATTAACAAAGCCATTTATCAATCAGCACGTTCCTTCCTCATCCTATCCCCCTCTGCACCTCGGGGTGTCACACGCTCCTGCCCCAGAGGCCTTACACTGTATCCTCTTGGTTCAGGTGAGTTTCCTGGACTCCACTCCTCTCTGGATACCCTTTCCAATTCCTCTTCATATCCTGACTGCTCTCAGCTGGGAAGCAGTGGGCAACCTCTTCAGCAAAAAGTGCAGTGCAGGCAATTATGCCAGCTTGCTAATTGTATGTATCTGCCTGCCTGCAGTGCTCCTGCAGACATACTGCACCAGACTGAAAGTCACAGACAGACAGATGAATGAGGCTGAGGAAGGCTGAGGAAGACAAACAGACAGGCAGATCTGACTCGCAACACAAGAGCTTTTCATAATATTTACACAGCATCTTCAACACATTGCCCTGCCCTCCTCCAGCAACAGCCAGCAAACACAGCCTGTCCCCAAATTTCACATCAGCTTCAGCCCATGACTCTCACTGGCACCACCTCCCTGCTTTTATTACAGCTTTGTAATGCCATTTTCCTTCAAACACCATAAGAGAAGAACACAAGAAAAACACAATTGTACGTACAACTGTGCTGCAGCTGCATCACTGCTCAGCCACTATGATAAGATTGAGTGAGTTACAAACACTGGCATACACACGTGGAAATGCCAAGCACAAAAGACACATTTACTTCAGTTCTGAAAAGCAACACCAAAAGTTTTATACAAACTTTAGGAAACTGGCAGTCAGGTCTCTGTTCCTAAAATAGAGAAGTCTATCAGAAAATTAAACACATTGCTAACTTGAAATCTCCGCGTTCACCGTAACGATAAGACACGGTTTTCTGCAGGGGTTGGCTGCACGAACGAGGTGGCCAAACTGGTTCTTTTCCATTTCTGGAGTTCTTCCTTTCCCATTAATCTTTATTTCTGTTTGCAGAAACGAGACCCACCAGATTCTGCTCTCCTGCCTGGGGACCAGACAGACGAGACCCAAGCCTGCTGGGTCCTCACATCTCAGTCTGCTCCTGCTACTCTAAGAGGAAAGGGAATTGGTGGCAAACACAGTGCTGAAAAGAAGATAAGGAGCCCCAGTGGTGCAAATCCCACAGCTTTAGCTCCTTGTTGCAATTTAAGTTAGGAAAGTCACCAAGCAGAATACAGAAAGTGGCAAGTAAATCAGATAAACTGCTGCTCCAGTATGCTCCTGCCCACTGCCCAACCACCACTGTGAACAACAAAAAAACTCAGCCAAACCCCTCTTGCCAAGCCACTTGTAAGAGAAAAATTCCGTGGATAAAATCAAGCTCCTCTGCTTCAACACACACGTAAGAGAACAGGTCAGGGATTCCTGTAATGCTTTTATTTGTTTAGAAGAATCTCATATTTCTTAATTTTTTCTACTCAAAGTATACACACAAGATGCCTCAAATATAAATTGAACAGAGGCTTTACCTTCCTCTGTCCTTGTATCTGAAACAACAAATGTCCACAGCTGCTTTCTAAGCAGGTAGAGATTTGCATCCATCCTCTGAAGACTTCCATGATGCCTAGTGACAAATCAACCTTAGTGCCACCAGTTTTGCTTTCTGTACCATAAACTTACTAACAATAGAGTCGAGAGCTCAAAAGCGCCTCTTAGGAATGTCTGTCCCAACCTACCTGTGCAAGGGCCTTTCACTAAGAGTAAGGGCTGCAGTGCAGCCCAGCAGGCACAAAGCCACAATCCACGATGACTACACATAAAACCAGCCCGCTCAGCCCACCCACCCACCTCAGCCCTGCTCACCCACCTGCAGCACAGGGCTGTTGTCAAAGTTGTAGGCACTGGGACGCCCCTCTAGCGTTGAGAAGGCCACGTTGCCCCCGGTGAGGGGGGAGATGTCGCTGAACTCGTCGGTGCAGAGTGCCTGCTGCTCGTCCTCCCCGGTGCGGATGAAGCCGCGGTTGACTTTGTGGTAGGTGCTCTCGCAGGAGCCACTGTAGTACTGGTAGGGCACCCACGGGCCGTCCTCCCGCGTGCGCTTGTAGATGGCAAAGCTCTCCGGCCGGCTCGTGTGGAACTTCAGGCGCACGTATGTGATGTCGAAGGCCTTCCCTGCGGGTGAGAGGACATGGGCGTGAGAAAGACTTGGACTTGGAAAGAATGGAAAGAGCTGCACTGCAATTCTCTCTTTGGAGAAGCATCTCCTGGTGCTATCCAGAACACCAGGAGTATCTCCTCCAGCCCAGTGCTGAATCGCCCCACAAAGACAAGGTGAAGGAAGAGAAGGCAGAAGTTGAGGGCAGATTGAACAGAGAAATAAACAGACCTACGGACTCCTGTGCAACCAAACACACATGTCACAAGGTGCAGTTCTCTCCTGCAGACGCTCCCAGCAGTGTCCTTACCCCAACAGATGACAGACTTCATCAAACCCACAAACAGTTTGTGGGTATCTAAGGCCAGGCCCCAAGTTAATGATGACATTTGATGGTATTTTTTCCAAATACATGTATGAAAGAAACAGTATTAACCAGAGAGGTAAAAGTCACACTGTAGAGTCTGGTTTGTACCTCTTCTTCCTCCCAAAATAGACAATATCTCAAACTCATTCTATTAGTCACAAAGCCTTTCTTCCAGCACTGAATTACTGAATACACACCTCTTCTACTCACTGGAAAGCCAAAACGAAGTTTAAGTTTCCCAGACCGTATATTTCAAGACATCAAGACACATTTTGGATCAGAGTGCAATGATTTACAACCCTGCCACGTTCTCTGTTTCCTAGGCACCTCCCTGCCCTCTGTTCACCTCCTAACAGGCTTGTAGAAGTCAACACATTGTTCTCCCTCATGGATTCTTCTCCAGTGACTTGAGCATCTACCCCCGTGCACATAAACCAACTGCCCAGGGGACTCACAGCCCTGAAAAAACCCATTAGGAGACAAGACCCAGAGCACATTTCAGCCACCTTCCTCCACCACTCCCGCTGGAGGAGGGACACGTTCCCAGGGGGAGGCATATAGTTGTGTGCCAGCTGTTCTTGCTCCACCTCGGCAAACAGACTGTACGATCAGGACACCCTGGAGCACGTAGGGAGCTTGCTAAAACAACGTGAGGTTTGTTTGGAATAAAACCTCGGGTGTTTAGTCCCTGCCATGTTCTTTTATGCTCCCACCACTTCCAAGAAAAACACTGCTCTAAGCAGAACTTGAAGCCATCACTGGTTCAAAAAAAAAAAAAAAAGCTACTAGAAGAGTTTCAGCTGATTGAGAAACAGGTTTTTTCAGCTTGTAGGAGTCACAAGGATTTAACCTCAACTTGTAAAATGAATGAACTCCACCGTGTTAAATTTTAACATGAGGCTTTGCCCCTGCTGAAGTGTTCATGAGAGCAGACCTGACGGCACCAGGCAAGGAGAACAGCGTGCCCCTCCAAGCACACACGCACAGCCCGCCGGCAAGGAACCAGGTCGTGCACCACGGTGCTGCCTCACAGGCCTCCCTCTGCTTAGACTGGGACCAGGCATGTCACACCCAGAGCATGGCTGGCACGAGGAACCAAAGCAGCAGGAGAAGCACTGCAAAGGGTCCAGAAATCAATGTGCCAGGAAAAAAAATAAAGTAAAAATCAAGACATACAGCACCTGAAAAACTACCTTCCCAAGGATAGAAAAAGACCAATAAGTACTGTCTGTGTGTGACGTGCAGGACAGCTAGGGTGTTAGATGGATACAAACCCCCCAATACTTCCCACAGAACACCCTTCCCTATTTATATCATGTGCGTGGTTTCAGATGACCTAAGCACAAGACTGGAAGCCAGACCATTCACAATCTGTGGCTCTTGCTCAGTACTTGCTCACTGTTGGTTTGGGGTTGATTATTTAATGAGACCTTCTTACACACAGAAGACAAGCAAGAAGCAATCACAGCATTAATGCCAAACTGGCACTTTCCACAAAGGCTCAAAACTCCAAAGGATCGACACTCAGCACTAACGTAGCTTAGGCAATATCCTCCCTTTGCTGCCCAGTGCAAGGGATTAATCCTGTTCCAGGGATTTGGGAGTATTTTTCTCATGAATGTCAGTGCAAGGCAAGAAGCAGGCATCATGTGCTTCCTCCCAGGTCTCCCATTTCTCCTGCTACATGGTCTCTTCTCAAAAAGAGAGCTGCTCATGAAGGCAAAATATGCTTCAGAGGTGAAGAACGTGCAGACACAGAAACTCAAAACTGACAGAAGCCAACAAGTTGGACATGCACAAATATCTTCTTCAGGTCCATGAAAAAGAAATCCCAAACAAATCCAGGATTTACTCCCCATCTTTTCCAGGTAAAGGCAAGGAGCTCTAGAAACAAATGCCTCCTCATTCTTCTGCAGGAAACCCCCAGGGTACGTGTTGACCTGCAACTTTGCCAGCCTATCCCAACACCTTGTATGGGCAGCAACTAAAAACCAGACCTACTATCGCAGTTTTGTCAACAGTAAAACTATCAACAGCTTAATGAGAAAGTTTTCTTTGAGTTCACATGCTAAAATAAAGCAAAATATAAGGCTGAACGTCTGCTCTGGTGGGATTTCTTGGGGCAAGTTTCACGACAAGTGAAAACAACAAAGACATCAGGCAAGAGCAGCCATTCCATGAGTCAAGAGGGAGAAAAAAATAAGCCAGAGCCAACAGAATGAAGAACACTCCATTAAGCTGTGTCAGCTGAATTGTCAGGAATATCCTGCTCCTTTGACTTGGAGTGGTTAGTTTTCCTCCACTAGTACTGCATTCCTCTGGTGTGAAGCAAAACCCCCATGTTTAGGCTTCATAAGATGGTTTTGGGGAGGAAATGCTTCAAAAGAATCCTGGGAATGAAGGGGGGGCCGGGCACGTGCTCTCACTCACACACAGCTTTCAGCTCTAGCCGAAAGGCCAGGTCACAGCCTGCATGTCCCGGAAAAGAACTCTTTTTTTTCCCCGCTCCACTATAACTGGATTACAATCCGTGTTCCCAGACAAGGTCTCCCACAGCTCCTTGCAAAAATCCCAGCTCAGCTAAAGGCACAACACATGCCAACTGCACTCTGGGCAGTATGAAAATGTTTTTCACAGAAACTCCTTGTGCTAAACGGTGAAGGACCCTCCCTTTTTCACCTCCAGTTTTACACGACAGGCCAAGGAAAACACGTTCAACCCCCCCCACCCCGACTGAGTAACCCAGGTGAAAAAGACATTTATAGCAGCTGGGAATGTAACTCCTTGGGAAGTGCAGTTAATGGCATTACAGAGGAATGCCGTTAATGCACAGACAGCGGCTGTGTGCCGGGCTGAGCAGCTCGCCGTGGGTAAATACTGCCGGGACAATGGGGTTTACCCAAGACCAGCTGACACACTGTGGAAATAAACATGTTTCCCCACTGTTCACACTGAACACAAAATCTGTGCTTAGCAGCCTGGCAGCTCTTCAAGGTTCCAGAGCCTTTTTCTAGCAAAGATAAGCAGTCCAGGTTGCTTTCAAGTCTTGCAGAGCTGAATAAACATATGCAGCTATTACGCTGAAAAATGGTGACAGCAATAACCAGGTGAAAGGCAGTTTTAAACATTTAAATGTTTAAACATTTAAACATTTCATTTAGAAGACAAAAAGTCATTGTTCTCCTGTTCCTAGAAGCTGGTAATTATTTTGATCTCAGTTTGACTTAGAAGTGTCTGATAGTGTCAAATGTCAGATATTTCCCTCTGTGTACTGAGAAGTGGCAGATCTGTTTTGCAGGAAGAACTCCACATGCTGGAATCAGTGACCACGAGCACAACCTGACTTGTCTTTAAAATGTTCAGAGCTCAAAATCATGAGCTGCGCGTTTTAAAACTGCATCTTTTCCAAGGCATGAAGCTGCTCACCAGCAAGTGACAAGGTGACAAGATAGCCAGCCTATTCTGACAATTCGGGCTGATGTAGAAATCTTTTAATGTCTTTCTCTACAATAAGTAAGTAAATCTATAAGCCTTCGAGACAGTATTGCAATTATGGATTCAACAGAGCAAGTCCTGGCTGTCTAGAGAGGCAGCAGCAGCAGTGGCTTTGGAAACATTCAGAGTTGTTTGATTCAGGGGATGCTTCCCCCAACAACCTGCTCACATTGTCAGGCTTGACCAGATGCTGCCACCAGCAATTACAGCCCTTCCTCAGCAGGGTTATTGCCCAATTGTGTATCCCAAGGTCCACCAGGAAACATGCCATGCTGAAAACCGTAAAGACAGACCAGAAAAATGTAAGCAAATGCCATTTAGATCTTTACAAATTCCTCCCTTTCCCCCCAAGTTAGGAATTCGTCCCTACGCACAAAAGGTCTCCTTGTATTCGGGCCCCTCAGAACGGATGGATAATTTACATCAGGAAAACTGTCCTGCCAGCTGGCACAATGACTACAAGTGTTGAATTGTGAGCAGATGCCCGGGTGAGATAAGCCCAGATGACACTTGCCTCCTTCATTGTCGGTCCACTCAATCTCCTGCATGTGGGAAGAATCCACTCTACCTCTCCTGCATTCCCTGAACTCCCTCCATGCATCCTCCCAGCAGTGAGCTTGAAAATACAGCCACTGAGTTCTGCTGCCCAGGGAAAAACTAATCCACCTGAGAAGACTATACTGGGCAACAAACCAAGCCTTTGCAGATTTGTTTTCAGCAAAATCCACTGAGCAATAATGAAATTGTTTCCCTTATGGTTAGCTCCTGTTTCAGGGTAGTTTTTTCATGCAGGTACCTGCTGACAACCCATGTCTTAGCAAAGGTTAAAAGAATTGAAACGAAACCAGTAACAAATAATGCCCACTTACTGCTTTTTGACTGGATTTCATTTCCATTTTGCAGTTACAGGGCAAACACCATTGGCATCTCATTTTGCTCATCAGACCTGTTTCCCTGTCACTCCCAGGAGATGTCACCTTTCCCAGACTGAAACATGCCCATGCCATTTGCCCTTACTCCTGCCTCAACTCTACCCTTCCTGAACCATCAACTCTCCCACCACACAGCTATAAGCGGACTGATGCTTCAAGACACTCATCTGTTCCTTTCTGACAAATAAAGAGCCACTGGCCATAGCAGGAGGCAGCATCTCCCACCACCAAGAGCTATGAGTAGCCCAGATTCCAGAACCTTCACATGAGTAGCATGTTCCTTGCAAGGGACAGAAACTTGGATCTCAGTAGACAGAGGCCAGCAAGTTCACAGCATCTCATTCAAGACCGATCACTTCTTGAGCCAACCAACCATTCCAAGTTCTCAGCTTTCCATGCTAGAAACATTCCTGGAGCCTTCCCTTCTGAATCACAGGGGCTGCAGAACAGAGAAGAATTTTTAAGGTGAACGAGTTACCCCGTTCCACGGACAGGATAGGATTTTCCAGCATGCAGATGGGCAACGAGAGCAGGACAGAGTTTATAAGGAGTGAAGGAGAGTGAGAAACACCCTAAGAAACTTGCTATTTTGGAATAAAGTAGTTTCATTAAACAACAGCCCAACACCTGCAAGACACGTAAGCACAAAGTTATGTCGCTTGCATCACATGTGCATGAAAAAGCCAAACTTATGACTGAAAGCAGGACATTTCTGTAGTTCTAGAGCAAATGTCCTTTACAACTACTCCCCAGCTTTTCTGAGAAAATTTGTGGAGGAGGAGGAAGATGAGAGTGCTGGTATTGCACAAGCAAATGGAATATCCAGCATCTGAAGAAAGAAAACGAAGAATTTTGACTTTCTGATGAACTCCACTGGGGAAATAACTCCACACAGGAGCACGGATGACAGCTCTCAAGTGCCAAGTCGTGGCCCTCAGAGGAACACAAACTTGTAATAATAAACCTTAGGTTTATTTTCTTGTTCTCACATGAAGAGCCTGAAGATTTATGCACACAAAGCACGAACAAGAAAGGCCTGAAGGATTTTAACAGTCTTCTCTTAAACCACACTCCACCAAAACAAAGATTCTGGCTTGGGGAGCTCCTCCACAGATGGGTGCCTGGGTTTTAAAAGAGCCTGTCAGAGAGATAAACATGGATTGCTTTTTCTGGGAGCCTTAAGTACTAAGCTGGGGACAGAGGAAGGAAACGTGTTTGGGACGCTGGGGGAATGAGCACAGCCCTGAGTGCGCTGGAACGAAGGTGAACTCCCACCACCCCATTAGATCATGCATTCTTCCAGCGCTCCCAAACAAAGGCACCATTGACTCCTGCGTGTGGGCGGCTCTGGACAGCAACAGGCTGCCCAGTAAATTATTGCATGATAATCCAACATTGATAAGTCATCGAGGCTGCTTGTTTTAGTCATGTTTCCAAAGGGGGGAGGAGGAGAAGCTTATTTCCCCCTGCATGGGCTGAAGGCAGCCTTGTAAAAAATGTGGGTTTTTTTCATTTGATCACTTTTAAGACAGTGTAAAAGTCAGAAAACCTTATCCAATAATCTGGTACAGCTTGCTGCCTTATTTGTACAGCTTTGATGCAAAGATGTTAAGTCCGTTTCCCAAAACAGCCAGCTGTGTTTATTCACTGGGGACTGGAAAGATCCCATGTCCAGCACAAAAGTCCTATCTGAACAGGAAGCCTCAAAGTCCTTTTTCAGCACAAACGATAAAAGCTCATTTTAAAAAGGCACTTTACACTTGGCAAGCACAGCCAGATCTTGGATGATCAAGGACACCACGGGCCATTTTGGAGAGGGCTCCATTCATATATCTGGACTGCAAAGCTACCTCCTGCCACCAGCGTCGGCACCAAGATGAGCTGCATTGGGGTTACAGTGGGTTGGGATCCTTGGAAAATTCATCTCCTTGTATCGAAGAACCTGAAATTGCTGCACGACCCTACACCACCCCAAATGAAGGAGCACAGGAAAGTGGGGGTTTACTCTCCCACAATAGGGCTTTTACCCAAGAGGCAAAGACAAAAAGAAAAAAAATTGATCAAAATAGTTTACTTACGCAGAAAAGACAAAAAAGTTGTCTTTTGCCCTTTATTCTCAGCAGAAGAATGTGCAGCAATTACCAAGAAATCATCCTTCCATCACCAACAGCCCATAATGACACCATCAACAGTAATAACAACCCTTTAAAAGGGTTCCAAATCACTGCAGGACCTTGGTGTCCAAGCAAGATTACCTTTTCCCGAGAGTTTTCCTCATGTTGGAGATACAACTATCATCCAGTAAAAACTGAAGCAAGCAACCACCACCACAGAGCCCCTAGAAGATCAGAGCTGGTGGCAGCTGGAGGCCAAAGGAGATTCACCAAAAAGCTTTCCATCAAATTGGACATTTCCCAACCTTGGCAACACAGAAAGGCATCCCTCATGAACGTTTCCTGTGTAAGACCACATATCCACACGAATCACAAGAAAGCAACAAATCTCACCCACCTTCCAGTCATTCTCATAGTATTCAACTTAAACAGTGAATCCCATTTGGATCGTTTCCCCTCAGAAATTTTAATTTGACAGTAGGAGGGACTGTTCCTGATGTTCACTTCCAACTGTACCTTTTCAGAGGTGATATGGGGATTGAAGAATGACTGGGAAAAAGAGACTAAAAATTACTTTCAAACTCCAAGAGTTTAAATAGCTAAACAAGAAATAAGTTGCAGCTTCTTTAAACGTGGTATCTGTCCAATTGGCAAACACATGACTTCTTGTAAAAAGAAAATGAGTTTATTGGACTGTAGTGCTGTACCCTGAAAGCAAATTTAATATCAGATAATCTGGTGAGAATTACAAAACTGTTTCTTTAAAGGACAACTAGGATTTTACTGACTTGTGAGGGGGAGGGGAAAAAAATAAAACAAAAAGCATTTTGTGAATGTTGTTAGTGCAGGAATGTTAACAGGTTTTCCTGAGGTCTGTTTTCCTTCTGCATGCCCTCCCAGGAGCCTCACCCTCCAGCAGGTCAATGCCCTCCCCTTGCTCTTAGCATGCACACTTTTACCCAGCACACCTGAAGTCAAACCATAGGCAAGATTTCAGTTTAACAAGTTCAGCAAACCCAACTGACCGGAGTCAAAAACGTCCTGGCCAAAGGCAGCATGGAAGTTACCCTGGATGGTGTCCGTGTGTGTGGGTCAGATGCTCCTCACTCCAGCCCAGCACTCCCAGAGGGGGGTACACCAGCTCCCACGGGAACATTGTCACTCGACCCAGTCCCATGGCTCCATCAGCCACTAATTTCTATTAAATAACATTTTGAAGCCTTTTCCCCTGTTGAAAGGCAGCACTTTCCCCACTCACCCCCCACATGCGCTCATACCCTTGCAAGAGCTCCAACACCTGGCTTTGCTCCTATCTGAATTACATATCGAAAACACACAGCTCGAATTGTTGAGCCTAATTAAGGACAAATTAAGTGACAGGTCTATATACAATCAGTGCCCTGAGCAGCAGCAAGTTCAGCAGCTCTGGGAGCAAGACGACCTTCCAGACCAGCTCCAACACTGCTTGGCTGTACAGCCACGGAGAGGCCAGAAATGTTCCCTGCACAAAACACTAACTGCTCTGGAATTTTGATGGTTTAATCTCCCTCCAGCTCTTCCATCTCCCACTCACTAGCCCCAGATTTTTTTCAGACACAGGCCATAATTAACACCACTGCTATCTGGGAATAATACTGTTGCCTGGCCCACTGCAGACTTGACAGCTTTCTTTTCTCGAATATTTAAGTTTTGCCTTCTTCAGTAAACATTTAAGAAAACTAACTTGGAGCACAGCTGAATCACAGTGTTTAATGCTGCACAGTTTGCACGTCTCCCTTCTCCCCATCTCCCCCTCCTCCCAAGAATCTCCAGCGATGGATTTTAAGCAGCAGTTGACAAGCCCTCGTACTATCTCTTAATGCATTTTCAGTCAATTACAGGCTTACGCACAAGCTACTACTATTTATGAAACACAAATTGCAGCAATATCCATACGGCCCATTTTCAACCACCCACCCACACAACAGTTTTACTTTCTCAGTCTATTAAGCCGGGGAAGGAATTGGGATAAACAGCACTCAACAAAACCATTGCTGGAGCGAGGCCATTTCCAAAACAAAGCTTGCCACTGAGTTATGTTTCAAATATGTTTTGGAAAGTCAGAAGCAAAGCTCTTCCAAATTTTTACTGAAGCAGAGAAGGAACTGCACTCCAGTTCCTGACTCACAAGTAATAGCCAGCATGTGCCTTCAACTCCGCCTGTGGAGAATAATCTACACAAACTGCCAACGCTCATGGAAGTCACAAAGGTGTATTAAACACACAGTCGTGTGAGTTCATGTTCATCCACATGTCCTGTCTGGACACACATGAAGGGCAAAGCACTACTACATGCAGTGACTGTTTCTAAGAAAAGAGTTCAGCAGAAAACTACATGTACTTGAGAAGGTAGCATGGCTTAGCATGAAGCAACAGAAGCAACTCCCTATGATTATTCTGGAACACCACGAACAAAGAAAATGAAATTGGATGCTCCCCACTGACCCTTCAAAGGTAATACTAATTCCAGGCTTCTCAATACTTCCAGCTGCAAAATCTGAAGCTCTTGGTTTGATTGACAGGTTAGAAAAGAGCCAATTCTGCTTCACATCAGGGTCCGAAACACCTCAGCATATCCACACCAAACCTAGATTTGGAAAGTTACCTGCAGATCAAAACTCCTTCCACCCAGGAAGGCTGCCCATCAGGAACAGAGAAACTGCGAAAATGCAAAAAAATAGGTACATGCACAGCTTTTCCACGCAATTTTGTATACGAGGGAGATGTCTAGACTGAGACAGCATTACTGTACTGCTCCTTTGTAAAGGAAGGACTGCAAAGAAGGTACCAACAGAGTCGCTGTCCCACTTCAGTGGGACCAAACACCACCTGGGATACTGCTGAGACAGTGTGACATCAAATGAGTTTCCTGCAAAACATGTTTTCCTACAACAGCCCCAGCAGATACAAAAAATTTAATATTAATGCATTTAAAAGACCTTCCGCAGGAATTTCTAATTTGTTGAGTTTATGTACTGGTCTTGAAACACAGGCCATACCGCGTGGGACAAAGGTAAACGTCAGCGCCTGGTTCCCAGCGGCAGGAGCGCAACGGAACCCTGGTGATTCCAGATGTGCAATTCATTCACCTTGTTAGCAGCAGAGCAGCGAGGCAGTTGTGCTGGAGAACAGGCTGAGCAGCCTGGTGGAAGCTGCACAAACACATACATTGCATTCCCAGATGGCTCAGAGCCTCCCAGCAAAAGCCCAAGAAGCATCTTGCACGTGGGGAGACAAACCTCCCGTCCCCAAGTGCTGTGCTGGGAGGCACGTGCCATGACCTGTTAGATCACACCACATCCTCCCCAGTCACACAGGTTCTTCAGCAGCAGGACAGCTCAGGATTTCCTCAGCACTGCCTAAAAAGAGGCTGACTGCACAAAAGGTGAGTTTAATCATCTGCACTGAACACCAAACGGTGAGATCTTCTTCAGGCACACTGCACTGCTGCAAATCCAAAACGAACTCTACAAGAAAGAAGGTATTTTTCTCAGGAGTGAAACTTAAATATTTATTTTCTGATTAGTACTGCTAAGGCAGTGACATTCTTTTTAAAATGCTGAATCCCTAGCTGAAGGAAAAAAAAGTACATTTTTTTTCAAGTTAGATAATAACTCTCATAACTCTACCAGTAATATAAACTACCACACATTAAAACTTCGAGTAATTTGTTGCCCATTGGTGGCAGCCCACAACACAAGGTTGAGACAATTAAGTCTTTCCCATGCCTTCAGAGTCCTTAGTTTGTATCTTGACACTTTTGATAGTATTTTGGGGGGGAAAGGGGAAGAAACAGCCCCTTCAGCCCATCTGTAAAGCCACTGCCTTTGTGAAATCTCAAACAATACAACACTCTCAAGGTTTTGTTTTCACTAAATTCTTGTATTCTGGCTCAGACTGTCAAGACCCCACGGTATTCCCATGACTCTGTTGCCTAGACAGGTACCTCATTCAGAGGCCATATGAAGCTGCCTCCACACAAACCCAAACGTTAATCTTCACAGTATCACTTCAAAAAAAGATTTGTACAACAGTGCAATAGAAATGGAGCAAAATCCAGGAGATACCAAATGGTACAAATTCTAGAGGTTTGTTTCCTTGATGGCCTGGTAAGATAATTATTTTTAAAAGTTTACCACTTCCCAGTAAACTTCTGATACCAAAGGAATATCAGTCCTTATCCTAAAAGCAATTACTAGGGCCAGTCATAGGCAAGATAAAACCCTAATTTTAAACCCTCAATAGCAGCACGCATCAGCCACGGTAGAGAGCTGTCTTCTGGCACAATGCAAATCATGCTGAGTCTCTACTTCAATGACATAAAATTAAGAGGCAAAATGTTTTACCAAAGGAGATTCAGCAGTCACATGAGCCCCTGCGAGAATGAGTCGAACCCAGGATCTGTCCATGTTAAGAAAATGCTGCAAATGCGTTGGAGCAGTGGGGGAAGGACTCTTGTTCAGCATCAACACTGCCTTCTACCCTCAAACTTTTCCTTACAGAACTTCACACTAAAGTAAAAAAAAACAAAAAAAAAAACCAAAAAAAAAAACACCTTGCTCTATGGTGTTTTTAGATGGAAAATAGGAGTTGCTAGAGATTAAAAGACTTCATTGCTGGTCTTAAACACAAGCAGATGGACACACACAGAAGGACAACTAAGGGCTGCCAAGATCCACGTGGGTAAAGCGAGGCATTTGCAGTCACTTCCCCCAAAGTGACACACAATTTCTGGTAATGCTAAAAAATGAGGGGTGGATCAGAAGGAGCCCTGGGAGCAGGGGAATTAATAACATATGGCTTCCTACATGCCAGCCTCTTGGCTGAGTCTTAGAAGGGAGGCCTTGCATCTGCTCAACTCCACAACACGGAGTCACATCCGACTGCAGAAGCCAAAAGCTGTGGGAGATGAAGTTGCATATTTTAATCCCAGATCCCTCATTTCCCATAGCATTAACAAGAACTGTCATTATTGTGGAAAGGTTCTTCCTTTTACCCATCCAAGCAGAAGAGCAAAGGGTTCAGAAACTATGTAGGACATGACAGGGCACAGACCAGATTCTTAGATGAGTGTTAATTCCATAGGGTAATGCATTCCAGCAAGAGAAACACAACTGCCTCTTGTTTGCAAAGAGTCAATGAACAGCCATGCCTTCCTGAGTCACTGCGAAAAATTCCATGAGCCTCTCAGGGCACTCTCAGGAAAAAAGCTTGAACATACAAAGTTATGCAGCAATATCAGATGTAACAACCTCCCTCTGGATGAGTAAATGGACGGTGATAACCTCCTTGGATGTCTCACTCCTCCAAAGATTTGGAGAGTAGATTAAGTCAATGGCTCTACTCCCAAAAAAAGAATAACACTTGAATTGCTTCAAACACGTGGACAAGCAGCACATACACTCAGACTTCCTTTCACCAAGGCCTGATGACCCTATATTTTGCTGTAGATTATTTTCATTACAACAGAAATCTTACTTTTTTGAAAAAAATATTTTATTTCCTTTTAAAAATCAGGAAAAAAGTAATTATTAAGCTCATTCAACATTTCCACTACCAGCATGTTAACTCAGACAGTTGCTGAGTTTTCTTAACACATAAAAAAAAGTTCAAGTATACACAGTACAGTTTAATTTCAAGCCTACACAAGCCAATTAAAAGAAAGGCCCTGCTATAAAAAAAAAAAAAGAAGCAATGGGTCCATGATTAGATACACTAGATTTCACAGAGATGATAAGAAGCCTTAAATCAATACCAGCAATAATGTAATCACTTCCAGATCATGCTGGGATACTTCTGCAAGAAGTTATTTTATCTTAATTACTTTTTGTCAAGCTAAGGATAGGAGGAAAAAGCTAATTTTCAGTCCATTAAAATCCAGCAATTTACATTTCTTTTAAGAAGTGTTTAAAGAAATCCCCATTTCTGAAGGACAGTGATGATGATAGAGATGAGGTACAATCCTCGATGAGAAGTTGATAGTGTTGGCAGCTTAGCTGGGAGGATTTTCCTGGAATAGGTGATTTTGCTGAGGGTGAGTGAGCAGCTTGCCCTATCCTTCACAAGGCAGTATCACTCTGGTAAAATACTGCTGGAGTAAGCAGAGTTTACTTTGGATGAGACCTGGGAAGAGATCTTCAGGGAGTTTTAGGAGGGATTCATGCTTAGCCTCCTACCTCTCACTTCAGCTGCAAGAGTGTAATTTCCTTCCTCCTCGCAGTCATCTTTTATCTAACCCCTAAGTACTGAAAGTGAGTAAATGTGAGCAGGGAGAAAAAATATCCACAAATTTTAAAAAAAATAAAAATTAAAAACCCACAAAATATGAAAGTTGGAGAGAGTGCAGCTAAAAATTTGTATACAAAGTACTTTTTACTCATGTAAAGGTCACTGATAGAGAAACAGTCACTATGCTGATCACATACTGCTTCGTTTCCTCAGGTACTACTGAGCTGGTCAGCTAATCAGGTCTGGTTACTTTTTATTCTTGCTGCAGAAAGCCAGAGCAGTTGGACAGATTGGCTTCTTAAGGGCATTTCAACCTCCCAGGAACATTAAGGACACAAATTATTCACCGCTTCATTAACCAAGTGACCAGATAGTAATAGCTTGCAAATTTAAACCACATTGCCTAACATGAGCATATCCGCCCCCAGACTTGCTGATTGAAGAGTAATCTATGTTCCCCCAGCTCAGTCTCCCACAGCTCATGGGAAAACAAAGCCAGGCTGTTCCCAGCCTTTTCATGGACATACCAATAAGCTTTGGAAATAAGATGAACTTCAGTGGGCAAATCTGTGAGCATGGAGATGCAGAGGAAAATCATTGTGTTGTCTGGTTGAAGTAATATATTACACTGCAATTCAGAAAGTAATCTTTTTTTCAGTCAAGTCTTCTCAAGATTCAACTCCTTCCCTCCAAATATTGAGCTTTCAAGGCCCCCCTAACACAGATATTTTTACAGCTGAAAAAGGGGGATTTAGTCATGTATGTGCTAAGCAAAGTTTCCCTAAATATTTGTATCTCTATAGCAAACCAGCATGGAGTTGTGCCAAGTCCATTTGTACAGGACAGTCCCTACGTAGTGTTTAAATGAGCATTAAACTAAAAAAAAAATGAAGTAACAGTAAGTCCTGCTTATGAGATCTTTGAGCTTGTTCTCCAGGCCTGAGTCGATGCTGAGCGCCAGCACACAGAAAACTCACAGCTCTCCCTTTTCCCACACTGCTCTTAAATCCCTTTAAAAGCAACTAATTCACCCAGTTCCCACTTCCGAGTGTAACAATGAAGTGCTCCAACAGCTCTGCGGATAATCTCTCAAGCCTAATACCCACTACTAACCACAGATCTTAGAAGTGTACTCAAACAAAACATCATTGGGGGGGGAAATACCTCCAAACCTATGTAAAAGGAAATTACAAAACAGTGAAAGCTTGGTAACGAACTTGTAGGCAAGGAGCTGGTTTAACCTTCAGACTGCTCAGACAAACCACCACCATTCCTCGAGACAGTCACCATTCTCCCGAAGGGAAAGCATTAAGAAATTAAGAAGAAATTAATGCAATTCAGGTTTACAGCGTGGTTTAAAGGCAGAAGCACAATGTCCTGCATCCAGCTGAGCATGCAAGGCCAGGGAAGGGCTGTGCTCCAGGACAAGGGCTGCCAAGTCCACCCAGACACACCACATCTGCTCCCTTTTGATCACTGGCAGTCTGGACAGCCCAACCCAGCACAAACTGTACTAATACTTTTGTTTTTCCTCCTGTTTATCCCTTAAACTTGCAGCTGCAGCGGGAAGCCTCTCCTCCTCATCGCAGCAGCCCCACCGGGCCGCGAGTTGCAGAACAGCACGTAGAGCAAACCCAGCTCCTCTGCTCCCATGTGTGAGACACCCACGCAGAGCAGCTCCACGGCCCACCCCGCCTCACTGAGCACAAGGTCCAGAGCTCCCACCCAAGGGTCCAGGACCCATCCTGACAGCATTTCACAGGGCAGCTGCCAAGTGCAGACAAATCACTTGTGCTTCAAATTTGGAGACTGAACAAAACAGATGTCAGCATGAAGGACACATGCCATCCCTCTCCTGCACACAAGAAGCACTTGCTTCTTCCCTTTTCCTCTTGCAGGTCCTTCCCAACCACACAGGGAGCTGCAACCGTTTCAGGCTATGAATCAGGGACAGGAAAACAGCCAGAGTTGTATCCAGAGTGTGCTCCAGGCTCACACATTCCTGAAACGAGTGGCAAGACAGCCAAGAGAAATTTCTGCCCTTGCCCTCTTGGCAACCGCTTTGAGGATAAGTGTTTGTAGGGGGTAGTGGTGTTGTCCTTTCCCCTCTCCCCAAAAAATATCAGTGGAAGATCTTTGTATCCATTCAGGAACTGTAACATTTATTAGGGCATCAACCAGCAGTAAATTAAGTGTTGTGATGTTGGATTAATACTTGGAGCTCTTCAGTGTTTTAAGATGTTTTGCTCCTTTCAGTGGGTCACCATCCACTCCATTCCAATTTCAGAAAAAGGTAGAAAGGAGTTTTGAGACTGTACAGGCACATAATCTCTCAAAAAAATCAATCCAAAGAGCTTTAACTGATCTTCAGCATAAAGTCAGCAGAGTTTAAATGATTTCCAGTAGTTCACAATGAATGAGTATTCACAATGAATTCTGCACCAGGTGTTCCTGCTAAATGCTACCAAACCCAATAATCCCAGCAGTGATATCCAACCTCACTGTGGTATTCTCAAAAACATCCTACAGTGGTGGATGCCACTTCCTACACCAACTTTTCCATCTCAGGTCTTCCCACCTCTCTAATTTTTCCTCCCCTTCTTCAACTTCTCTAAATTTAAACCATGTTTGTCAGCCCCTTCCCTTCTCGAAAAACCTTCTTCAATTCAATCACCAATTCCAACCAGCAGAGAGGTCTCCAGAGTTACGGATTTCATACAAGACTTGTGGAGCAGTCACAGGAGACACTGGACATTTCCATTCTCACTTGGAATGTACTAAAATGAGAGCTGTTAATCCTACCTGCCAATGGAGATACATCAAATACTGCATGGTATTTCTCCCAGAGTTAATTCAGATCTCATCTACAGAAATTAATAGCTCCAACATTTCCCTTCCAGCATGCCACACAAAACACATCCATGGAGTGTTTTATCTGCTCAGGTGCTACTGAATAACCTGACCTTGCTGCAGCCTTTTGTGTTCCTCAGAAACCACGTAACCAACTTCATTAGCAGTAACTTCAGCAGCTGTGTCATTGAAGATATTACCTCTTCACTTTCTACAGAGATTGTAAACCACAGATGCCAGCAGAGGTTCTTGAGAAACCTATTTCTAACCTCTGATGAAGAGTGACTGCACTTATTTTTCCCTCCTCACCACAAGCAAATCCTGGAGTGCAAAAGCTTTCTAAGTTTACCCCATGCTGTACCCCAAGCGCTCTTGTAATTTTTTTTAGTCCCAAAATACACCTTAGACAACTTCTTTTTTTTTTTCTTTCACTGAAAAGGGACAAGTTTAAGAGCACCACTGCACCAATCTGCCCCTATACCTTATACCCACTTCAAGTCAACCATGAGCCTCTTCCCTCTCTCTCCCCTAGAAAACTTGCTGATCACCAAAATATCCTCTTGGCTGCAGATGTGAATTAGGGACAGGGCTTTTTTTATCTTTCATTTTAAAAGACCTTAAGACCAACTTCAGAGCTTGAAGCATTTATTATTAGCTCAACCACCTCATGGCTAAGCTCCTATACTCACAGCTTGCCCTTGGTTTGAGGAGATGCTGCTGCTGTCCCAGAATGGACAACTCCACCCAAACCCTGTTAGGAGAAGCAGTGAGTGCCCTCCCTGGCACCTGGCAAAATCTGCCACCTGAAGCTCAGCAATGAAGAGCAGAAAAATGCTTTTGTGTTACTTGCTTTACCGAGTCAAACCTCCAACTAGACGGTCATCAAAGCGACCCAACATTGTGCCTGGTGGGGCTCCTCCCAACACTTCCAGCGTCGAGTGGCAGAAACCCACTTAACTGATGACATCAACCCTTCATGAGCTCAGCATCACCAGCTATAAATAAAGTATCAGTAAAAACAAGGATGGTGCCCTGGAAAGGGAGACTAGCACATGGTGATCCGTCCTAGAGATGTAAGATGGCAGATGAAACCACAAGCAAGGTGCATTCCCGCCCCAACAAAACAGCTCATTTTGTTCCAAGCTCCAGAAAGGTAGACGGGCTTTAAGCCTCCTAGCCCAGCTGAAATGGCCAAGGGCACCCCACCCAGTGTAGCAAGCTCAGGGTGCTGCTCCAGAGGAGCTGGACTCCAGTGAAGATAAGAAGTGATCCACACCTGAGCTCCCTCTCCCACTCCTCCTCCTCTGCCCAGAGCCTGGGAGCAAGTTTGGTAAACCACTGCTTCCAGACATGCAAACCAAAGCAGCTCAGGCAGATGTTTATGTGTATTTACACATTCTGTTTACAGAAGTTTCTGGAATTAATAAAATAAATCATCCCATGTGTCTGCAGAGGGCGGGGGCAGAGGAGAAAACACTGCAAGTTCAGAAATAGGCACCATCTGTCCCTCCTGGCTGTCCTGGCCCTCCTTTCCAGCTCAGATGAGCTCTTTGAACCAGGCTTCAACGATGTGGAGTGGAGAGCTGCTGTCTGCATCACCCTCACCTTCATGCACATACTCTTTCAAGGAGCAAACACCAAATTGATGAGATTACAAAGCCACGGTTTAAGAAACGAGAAGCGTTCCTCTCCTTAGGTGCTTCTCAAGCACAAGTGCTGTGAGGAGAGGCTCAGGGAGCTGGAGTTGTTCAGCCTGGAGAAGAGGAGGCTCAGGAGAGACCTCACTCTCTACAACTCCCTGACAGGAGGTTGTAGCCAGGTGGAGGTCGGGCTCTCCTCCCCAGCAACCAGCAGTAGGACGAGAGGGCTGGGTCTTCAGCTGTGCCAGGGGAGGTTTAGGCTGGATATTGGGAAGAAATATTTTCCAGAGAGAGTGCTCAGCCATTGGAATGGGCTGCCCAGGGAGGGGGTGGAGTCACCATCCCTGGAGGTGTTTAAGGTGAGACTGGATGTGGATCAGTAGCATCAGTGCCATGGTCTGGAAACCACGGCGGAGTTGAAGCAAGGGTTGGACTTGATGATCTCGGAGGTCTTTTCCAACCCAGTTGATTCTATGATTCTATGATTCCCAAAGCTCAGCTCCTTAAAAGAGAGTACAAAGTTCTGCAGAAAATATAAATTAACAAGAAAGTCTACAGGAAAAGAAGCATCAAGTCCACATAACTTCAATGCAAGCACATGCCACCAAGGGGACAAGCAGGGGCAACAAGCCATCCCTCGATCCCACCCAGCACATGCTTTGTATGACCACTGAATAAGAAGTTGCCAAGTTGTTAGCCACAGAAATGAGTGACCCAGCAGAGTTCACCAATTCAGCTTCTCCTTTTTCTTCTTTCCAGTCACTTAGTGTTTTTTTTTAAAGCAGTATCTCCATGTTAAATGGATGTAAGGACCCAAGACAGCCAATTCTGAAAAGTCATCTTATAATTGATGGTTAACAAGCAGGGGCTCAGCAGTCTGCTTTGTCATTGCTACCTGGAAAACCACGATTGTCATGAGCAAGAAATCATGCAAATCCCAACAGGCACAGGAAGACATCCTCGATATCAGCACCAAAGCAGCAAGGAACTGTGTCACTGCATCAAGAAACATCATGAAGAGGACTTGGAAGTTTTCCAAACTAGACCTAGGTAACCCGGTCTGAATTCAACATCAATCCTGCTCCAAGCAGGAGTCTGGACTAGAGGTCCTAAGGTCCCTTCCAAACTCACTTCGTCCATGAACAGAAGCAGAATGAGATTCAGATCCAGGCTTTTGACAAATAAATTCAGAATATATGTGACTGACCTCTCATGATAGTCAGTGGCACCTAGATCAAAGCTGGCAGGAGACTTTGGAGATCAACCACACTAATATGGACATCAAGACTGTCAAATGAAGACCTCTCACTGACCAAAAGTGACACCCAAGCATCCACCACTGAGAGTTTTCTTTAGGGAAGTCACTAAGAGATCAGAAACCCTTTTAAGGAAACTGAAAGCCAGAGGGAAAAAAATAATACCCAGAAGTGTTGTGTGTAGGAGAGCTGAATTCTCTAAAATAAGTATATTTTCAAAAAATGTTGAAGGACTAAAAGATTGAGATCATTTTCCTCCACCTGCACAAAGTAGGAGCAGAAAACCATCCTGCTCTGTACCAATACCACAGGACAGGCAGCACACAGCACCCTAATTCTGCCTGAAGGAGTTCAATGAATCCACAGCAATTAAAATGTCTGGTGACAAGAGAAGTACCCACCAGTCATACATGACACTGTTGCCCCCCAGCAATGGCAAGGCAACTCAGCACTGAGCGTATTTAAAGGCTTTATTAATAGAGCCAAGGGGAAGACACTTCTGTTTCATAGCAACCTCCAAGGTTTGGAAGTTTGTTTCTGTTCTTTTTTCGGGACAGAAACAAAATGTCCCTGACATTTTTCAGGAACAAAACTGTAATTAGTTATGAGAGCTGGAGATCAGCACCTTGCTCCTTCCAGGGGCATCATCCCATGAGTAGGCTGAGTAAAGGTACAAAACATTTCTCACTCCAGAAGGATAATTTTGCATCTTCCCTACCAGTTCACTTCAGATCAAGAACTTGAAACCCCGTTTCTGCAATCCAGGCTTGTGCTTTAAAACCATAAATACAGGAAAATGTTATCAAGCTACAGTGTCCAGACCAGCTTCTCTTCCTAAAGCTTTAAAGGCAGAAGCGTTCCTGGTGATATACTGCCCTAAGTAAGAATGCTTATTTTGGCAAAACTTCATTTAGCTGAGTGTCCTCTGCTTGAGAGGTTAGGAAGGAAGCATCTAGCTGAGAGCCCCCAGCTGAAGAAGAATTCTACTTCAGAGCAAAGAGTGCTGTAGAGGAAGCTGTACACACCACCTTCAGAGGAACACAGACACCCTCACCCTGGGCCCATGTCACCGCAGCAGGCAGGACCATCAAAAGCCCCCTGAGGCAGCTCCTCCTGCCACAAGCCCATGTGGAACAGCACAAGCACATCGCTCTGTGGCAGCTTCACAGAGAATTCCCAACCAATGGATCTGGGCTTTTCTTTCCCAAAACAGAGCTGCCTGCCACCCCCAGCTCCCAAGACATCACAGCCTTCTCCTTGCCCACACAGACCGAGTGGAACAGACAGGTAAAGGCCATTCTGATGTTGAGTTACTAGACAGCCCTAAAGGCATCCTATGTCCCCCTCTCCTGCTAAAACCCACACCTGGAGCAACCTGTAGCAATGGAAGAATTCCCCTCTCCTACCTCCAAAAGTTCACACATGCACAGGGTTTCAGGTTCCAGGTTTCAGGCAGACCAACAGAAGACAAAAAGGAGAAGGGTGCTATGGAGACTGGGATGCTGTGTGAAAGAACCAGCCAGGAACTGCCGCCTCAGCTTCCCCCGAATCCCAGTGGGATTCCTGGCTCCTCAGGTCACAGGAAACACCACTGCATTCACAAAGGCAGCAGCACAGCTGTGCTGCCAAGCACAGGCCCCACACAGGTCTCCTGTCTCTGCTTCCCATTTCTCTGCAGGGCAGATAAATCCAGGTGACAACGTGGGTTGGATCCCTGCCTCCACACCACACTCAACACATCTGTCCCTTTACTCTTCTACTTCTCCATCAGACATTAAACTTCTTCAGAGCACAACAGGCAATGACACTGTAGGTCAATTCCCAATATATACATATAGAAGACTTCATAATTTTATAATTATATGATTTTTGAAATCTTTTAATCCACCTCAAAGGTACCAAGTCTCTATCAGAGAAGCACAGCAACAACCAGCAGCTGGCAATTTCCACCTCTGCAAACCCTCATTTCAAGAGACTGCACTGCACTTAGGACATAAACAGTTAGGAAAATAGGAGAAGGAACTAAATACTGGTTTTGGTTGCACTGTAATTCTAAGGAGCAGGATAAATATTTGAAAGCCAGGCTGAGTAAACAGGAAAGCTGCAGACCCCAGAAACGATAGGATCAGCCAGGTTCCTTTTCTGGGTTTTACCACTAATTGTTTCCCTGTGCTCTTGGCGAGAATTTTAATGCCTATGTGCTTAAGAAATCCTCTGGAAAAGCATATTAGCTTCCAACAGTGCGCTGGAGTATCACAGGGCAGCCGGGCTGGAGAGCAGACTCTTGGAACACTGACCCTGCAGGCTTCTGAGGGCTGTGTTTAACCCGGGAAGGGCTATTCCAGCTTGCAGGGCCAGCACCTCTGATGTCACCATGGATAAAGTGGGGGTTTGAGTGCTCTTTGTTCAGGTGCACATCCCAGTGCTGGCAGCAGCCGAAAGATGACATCTTGGTAAAGCCCAGGAATAGGTAAAGCATATCAGGGAATTCTTGCAGTGCACTTAAGCTCCCAACACGCTGCAGTTTGGGCACCAAGCCAGAGATGATGGTTTTCCACTCGCCATCCACTCAGAGCATGGACCTGCCTTGAGGTTTCATACTGGTCAGGAACCATTTCTACTCTTCTCACCTAACTACCCTTGAAAAGATCTCGTGCTCGAGCATCCCAGGTCACTTGTGGATGGACCATGTGTCACCTCTAACATGTCCCAGCTGGAAGCTGGTCACCAGGTGTCCTGCACTGCCTCTGCCTAAAGGGCAGATAAGCTACAGACCTAGTGGGACACATACTTTGTTGTGTTGAACATTCCCTCTAGTCAGAAGCACTGGGGGGAAAAAAATTTAAAAGTAGTGTTATTTGTTAGTTTTTAAATGTAAAATGATTATATGCAAAACACTGGAAAGAAACACAGAAAACCTCTGGATCTTTCACAGATTTTCATCACTTTCTACACTTTCACACCCCGCACAGTTGTGCTTCTGCCACATACCAAAGTAAAGAACAACTATGTGGAGATTCCCAAGCTGGTACAAAGCCACAAGCACAAAGCAGCTCTGCAATACAGGGTTTTGGCAAAATACAATGAGAAGCCACAAAGAGGAAAGGGAGCCTCGCACACACGAGGGGGAAGACAAACATAACAATGAAAACCAAGTGGCTGCGACAGCTCAGCCACTTCGAGTCTCCATTTCTTCCATGAGAGTGGGAAAGTCAGGGAACACAAACGCAGCAGAAACAAAAAAGAATGAAAAAAATAAAAAAGGAAAAAAGAATGAACCCAAGAACCTCTTTCTCCCAAGAGCTAAGGAGCTTTCTGTAACAACCTGACAAGAAAGTTCCCAGGGAAAAAGCAAGCTGCCAGCTATATTCCCAAATTTAGCACAGAAATACTGTGACCTATGACAGCAAATATTTCATAACTTACAACCATAAGGATAAATAGAAGCTTTAAAAAAGGCTTACAGAAGCACGCTACTCATCTGAATTCCAAACAAGCCTCAGAACATAATAGCATTTTCTCATTAAAAAAAAATCTATACTCTACATTATTTTTTTAAAGGAAGTTGAAAGTTACTACTGTTCTTCAACTGGAACACTCCAGATATATTAAAATCATCTTACAATTATTTTCTGAAGAGGGAAAGTACAGGTGTGCACTCGCTCAGAAGAGATTTAGCTGTGCTCCATGCGAAGTCAGGGAGCAGCGCTTCCCAGTAGCTCCAGCCCCAGCACTGCCATGTACCAACCCACAGCCAAGAAAGGAATAAACCAGTAAGTGACGTGAAGTAACCCAGTTCTCTTTATGAAGCTTTTTAATGTGCAATTTTTAAGATCTCTTTATATTCCTACGAGCACCGGTTGCACAAGTCACAGAGCTGCGTGGAAAGGAGCATCCTCCTTATGACGTAGGGTCTGGTTTTGGGATCCGTCCGAGTCTGGGTGGGGAAACACCATTAATTGCTCCTTATCAAAATACACATTCCCCTGCTGAGCTGGGACTTGGAAGATAAGATGATCCGACTAAAAGAGGGGGAATCCTCATCACAAGAGGAGGCAGAAAAGAAATCTGTGCAGTGCAGCAGAAGGAAAGAGGGAATAATCACTACGTTGTGAAGACTTGAATTTCAGAAATCCTCCCTTTACTCTTACCATTTTAGGAAAGCTAAAAAAAAAGAAAGAAAGAAAAACAACAACAAAAAGCAACCCCACAGCTTGTTACCTTTCCCTTATGTTTGTCCTATGTCCCAGTTCCCCGCAGAACTGCAATTCCATACATGTCATGGATGACTTTCACAGCTGCACAAGAGACAGATGGATACAGATAATACCTGGTGGGCTCGAGATAAGCCCGTGTGTCTGCTCACACCATCAGACACGGTGCAATAAAAGTTGTGTGGTCATTGCTGGATATCCACTATGACAAAATGCAGACACCAACAGCTGACTGCTGCTATAAAGAAACCAGCCCGAGACAGGAGGCCCAGGAAATTGCTCTCCATCATTCCATGCACTATTTACATCTGGGATCTTGTCTCTGCAACCACAACCGCCAAAGATGCTCACGGTTTAGGTTTAGTTTGGGGACACAACTTCATAGTTAAAGAATCCCACCAAATAAAGACTCTGCCTGTCTTTAACTCCTGATCTGAAAAGCCTGGCTTTGGTTTGGGGCAAGCTCAGCAAAGGTGAAGCTCCTGAAAACAAGTTATTTGGTTTTCTCACCGGTTTCAGCTAGTGGGGAGAGGGAAATTGCAGAAACTTATGTATTTGCTGCATGGTACAGATCAGTACACTGTCACTCTTTCCTCTGTATCATCACTTGTGCTTTATTCCCTAATATATATATATTATTATAAATATATTATATATATTTATTGTATATATTATTTATATATTGGTTGCCTGCACAGCAATGTGACAAGGCAAAACACCAATTGTTCAGAAATCCCAGACTCAGTCTATTACTTACAATAATCACAAGGCCTAGTGAATGGTAGCACACTAAAACCCCAGTTTATCAAAAAGACAGTCTCTTCTTGGCTCAGAAAAGCAGCTCCTCAGTTCAAGGTCAAGAGGACATCAGTGAGCACAACTCCTTCCAAAACCTGGTGCTTCTTTAAATACAAGACATGCTCCAGCTTCCAGCGAACCTGTCAACACCAACACAATAGCCCTGCCTCAAGCACTCTATTTTTAACATTTTCCATCCACGCAAAGGACAACTATTTAGTAAATCTAAAGGAAGCAGAACCAAAAGTGACAGACTGGAACAGAACTTTTTTCAGGGCCAGCCTGGTTAACAGGAGCACAAGCCACGCCCGTGGGCAGTCCAAATGCCTTGCAGGGATTACTTAATTACAAACACGTACCAGCCTCAGAGAGAGCAGAGATGCCCAAAACTGCCCAACCACCTGGGGGCACAACAGCACCTGATGGAGTTGAATTTGATGCAAAAGTGGATGCTCATGTGTGGGCATAAGTGTCTTGTGCTTTGGCTGCCATGGAGAAGAGGTGCTACAAAGGATAAAGCTGACCTTAAATAGCTTGTTATTTATTGGATGCATATAATCCCCTTAATTTTCCTTTGGATGCCAAGGATCACACTGTAAGTCTGAGCACTCCCAGTGAGCCCCCTGGTCTATGTACACGTGTGCACAATATCTTTAGCCAACAAGCCCTTGCTTGCCTTGCTGGCAGGATTCAGCTTGTGCCCGGGTTGGAGACACCCTGCTCCAAACAGTCACAAACTCACTGAGTTGGAAGGAAACTATGCATTCAGCATCAAAAATAAAGTGACCCAGAGGTTCTTCAGTCTCTCCCAGCAGGAAGGAAGGGCTGAGCACTCCAAAAGCCCCAGCAGGAGGCTGCAGCTTACGTACCCCAGTGACTTCACGCTGCTTTTGAAACCAAGCCCACTTCAGACAATTTTCAAGCATTATCTGGGGTGGAGGGAGATGCCTGTTCACCACCTTTCCCCTGAATGGGGGAAGGGGAAAGGATGAAGTTGCACTACAACACTGTGCCTGCCCTTGCAAAGGAGCTTTCCTTGATGTGATAGAAGAAATATCTGTCCCCATGCTCTGTTTCAAGCAGGAATAAACCAGGAATTACCTTGGTGCACACTGTGCAAAGCACCCCCACAAACTGAACACCCCACCAGTGACCCCAGTACCTCTTCCCAGCACATCAGAGGCAGCCCCAGGCCAGCAGATGGGCTGGATACTTCCAGCAAGAGTCAGATGGGCTGGATCCTCCCAGCAAGAGTCGTCTGGGCAGGAACTGCTGCATACCCATGCAAAAATCCATCGCTCTAGGGGTTTTCTTACTCATCTTTATCTCCGTGTGGGCAGGGCATGTACTTAAGGGAAACCTCAGTAAGAAAGGCCCTCAGGTATGCTAAACTCGTTTTCCATTCCTCCAGGCACCCACACATTAAGCTAGTAGGTGAAAGTTGCATTAAAAAAAACCAAAACACTTAGGACTAGTGAATTTGCAGGATCAAAGAGCACTTTTTTGGTCCCCCAAAAAGGGAAGGCATAACCACTTTTAAATCTATAATCTGCAAAGATCTATCACCCTTCATTGGCTGGCTCTGGTTGCTGGAAGAGCAGCTCTACAGCTCTGTACAGGTGGCAGATGACTTGCAGGAAAACCTCCTCCTAAGAAGGCACATTTGCCAACTTTAGTTTAAAAGCTTCCTAAGAGATGAAAAGAAATGCTGACGTAACACAAGAGCTGTTCTAGTAATTAACCCAAATCACTCCAGCCTCCTCCTCCCCTTATATTTAACTCTTAGATATACCATGAATATCAGCAGTACCAGAATCCTTCATGGGCTCTTCTCCATCACCACAGGAACTCCAAGCTCATAAAGAGAAAAGCAAGTCATTGTGGTGTTATTAATTCTAAAATCAATAAGCCTACAAATTTAAATTGCATTGGGATGCACCATCTCCAATCTTAGTTTCACACTGATTATTTGTTTTAATAACTCTTTGTTGTAGAAAGCTTTAAAAAGACAAACAAGTGGACTGTTTATCAAGTGATTTTTCCACTCTAGATCAGTCTGTTGCCCTTGAATCTGCCTCCAATATCACTTTGCCCACTTATTTTAGTGGGTTATTCATTTTAAAAAATCTCATTATTACGGCTTATGCAAAGTCTGCTAAAACAAGCTAGGACAGCTGAATCTCCAATAAAGAGGTTTTGCATGAAGTAAAACTCTACAAGAATTCAGTTTTTTAACTTAAGCACAGATGTGAATATCTTTTCTATTAAAACCCTCCCCCAGAAATGCTCTCTGATCTCTTTCCCAACCTTTTTCTCTGGTTTTTTGCTTCAACTAATGAGCTGCGAGGCACAAAAGTGGAATTTTCAAATCGCTCGTTTCCTTCCTTTTACAGAAGTTGAGCTTTCAAAGCTCACAGTAGTTTCCCCATAATCCAAAGTCCCCACTTTTGAGTTCATCTTAGAATCCCAGAATCCCAGAATGGTCTGGGTTGGGTTAGAAGGGACCTTAAAGACCACCTCACTCCACCCCCTGCCATGGGCAGGGACACCTCCCACTAGCCCAGGTTGCTCCAAGACCCGTCCAACCTGGCCTTGGACACTTCCAGGGATGGGGCAGCCACAGCTCCTCTGGGCAACCTGTGCCAGGGCCTCACCACCCTCACAGAGAGGAATTTCTTCCTAAATTATCACAAGGATCCTTCTGAAAAACTTTTAGGGTGTTTTCAAAACTGGCTACCACTGGTGCAAGTCTGTCCCTCATCCCTGAGCTGTGCCTCCCTGGTGCCTCCTTCCCACCAGGCAGAACTTCTGTGGCCCCAGATACACTCTGGTATCACCAAGGCCACCAGAAGGTTATCTTTCCATCAAATTAACTGCTGGCCTTAATCAAACAAGCTGATCAAGCAGCCAAGGCCTGTGTGATTCCTTGCCCCCAGCTGCAGTGAGGGAGGGCAGGGCTGAGAGATGCCAATGTACCTTGAGAGACCGTAAAGCCACACCTGCATTCCTTCCCTCCCAGATTTTAAGCACCCCACTGAGCCCCAGGACAGCTATTCTGCAAGGACAGGCACCATTCAGGCACACAAAATGCCTCTGCCTTGTACTCTGTTGTCACAGCAACTGAACACAAAGGTTGACTGTCAGCATGAAAGCCTTGGGGTGGTGGAAGAGGAAATGGGGGAAGCAGCAGATGTGTAGGATAAAAACTGTGTGGAGATACAGTACAGAGATACACGGCAAGTACTGGAGCCAATCCTGACAGAAAGCCCAAGCTTCCTACAGCTCATCCTTATGGCTTATACTTTGTTCTGGAGCATTATAGGATGGTCTGGGTTAGAAGGGACCTTAAAAGGTCACCAATTCAACTCCCTGTAATGAACAGGGACACTTTCCACTAGCCCAGGTTGCTCCATGCCCCATCCAACCCAGCCTTGGACACCTGCAGGGAGGGGCCAGCCACAGCTTCTTTGGGCAACCTGTGCCAGAGCCTGAACATCCTCATTGTAAAAAACATTTTTTTTCCTATATCTAGTTTCAATCTACCCTCTCTTAGTTCAAAACCATCACCCTTGTCTTATCTCTACAGACTCTGCTAAAAAGTTTGTCCCCACCTTTTTCAACCCTTTAAGTATCAAAATTAAGAAGTTTAACGATGGTTTGATTGTTTTATCTTGGCAACATACTTCAGAGAAACACAAGTGTGTGTCTTTTAGGCACGGTAGACAGAAGATGCTCCAGGAATGCCTTCCCAATTTATTAATCCCTTTTTAACTACCGATTCAGAATGACCACTAACCTTTTCCAACAGGGTAAGAATCTTCCCCTTCAAAATCTTTCAACATGCCTTTCTCAAGGATGCAAAAAACCCACACAGACCTAGCAGTTACAGCTCTTAACTACAAATGCTTGTTTACACTTCAAAGCAGGCCTCTCCTGCTTGAACTTAATTAATTAATCATTAACTCTATGACAGAAGGAGTATGATGTTCCAGTCTGCAACACCATCATCATTTCCTCTCTGTAGGCAGATGCAAGAAAAAAAGAAGTGGTTTCAGCATCTACCTCAGGAAGCAGGACAGGTAGAAAGCCAGCACAGAATTTTTTTTTATTTCTTTTTGAGTCTGTCCTTATTTTACACCTGACAAGACATCCTGTAGTACCACTGAAGGAACTACCACTTCTTTCCCAAAAGCAGCCAGGCATCACGTAACCTGGTAAAGAACTGCTACACATAAAACACCTTTCAGAGGTTCCATGCCTACTTTCCAGTCAAAACCTTTTACAGTCCATTACCTTTTCTGCAGAGTTACCTCTGCTGTTTCAGCTTTAGAACACCAACAGGAGAAAAAGCAAAAGCTGATAGATTTTAAGCGTATATTTCAAGATGAGCTTCCCTTGAGCAGCCAGCACAGGTACCTGAACAAAGCAAGACCACAGACTGCTAGGGGAACACACGCTCCAGTTCTCCACTCGCATTTTTGGCTATTCCCAGCAAATTTCTTAAGCAAGTCTGGACATGTGTCACTGTGCAGAGGGGGTGACAGAGAATGTTTCCCCTGTTATGCTCATCACACACAGAGGGCAGAGACGGGAGCTGAACTCTCCACATTTTCACATCCTCTGCAAGTCCAACGGCAACACCAACTCAATTTCTTGAGGTTTCTTCCAGCGGGTTTCTCCTGTGGGTTCCCCAAAGCCTGGAGCAGCTCTGCAGGGGGAGTGCAGGAAGGCCCGCGGATGCCTGGTCCCAGCAGCTGTGTGTCTGCAAGAAGGACAAAAGCCGGCGGGGCTGCCAGCACTGCTGGGAATTTCAAAGCCTCATTCGATTTAGCCAGGCGCAGTTCAAACTTTCTGCCACACAGCACTAATGACGCAGATTAACAATTCCAAACTCTATCCTTTCGGCGGAACCACCTCTCTTCCCACAACCCCTCTCTGTACCCTGTATAAGCATTCAATACCACTCCCCTCGATGGATCACCCTTTCAAAACACATCTCATTCCCTCCCACTGTTTTCAAGTTAATGTCAACTTTTTATGGGTGAGAGCAATAAAGAAAATCAGGATTTGTGGGGACAGAAGGGCTGGGAGACAGGGTCCCTCCCAGCCACCAGAGCAGCATGTTAATGTTGTACCACGCAGCTCACAAAAGAACGTGCCACAGCCCTGGAGTTGCAAACCAGACTGAATGGCTGACATGAAAAAGGTGATAAATTCACAGACAAATTAACGAGGAGACATATTCAGCACGAGGTTTCGCAGCAGGAAGAACTGAGATCCCTATGAGCATTTTTAACCTCCTCCATGGAATAGCTGGTGACACTGTCAGTTCCAGCAGCCCAGACCACAGCACTGCTGTAACTCCCCATCCAAACCCTCTCGGTTAGTTAACCATTTTTTTGGTGAATAAGCACAACGAGATCAGAGCCAGCTACTTCAAATGCACCAGAAAACCAGCCCAGTGCCTTCCCAGACACAACAGTTTTACAAGAGCTGTACCCAAAGCTCTCAACCTCTGCTGGTAACCACAGTGCTCATGAGCAGCCAGTGCCACAGCTGCACCACAGCTGCTCCAAGTGATTTTTGGACATCATGGTGCTATGAATTATGAGTAAAACATGACTTGTCATCAAAAAACCATGTTACTGCCGGGCTTTTGCTTGAACTTGCAGAGAATCAAAGCTTAGAAAGGCAACAAACCCGACTTTGGGAATCTTCTGATGTTCTTCCCCAGGGCTACCCATGTACTTGCAGAGCCACAGACATGCATTTTCCTAGAGACTTCTAGGAATCTCTGGATTCCAAATTAAAGATCTTTTAAGAGTGCCTCTTGGATTACTTTTTTATGAAATTGTGTGCTCTGTACTCAAATAAAGACTGATAGCAGTCTGCCAGGGAATGAAGAGAACCAACCTGGGTTGCAAGAGGTGCCCCAAGTTCAGAATTTACAGCCTTTCCAGCACGTTCCAAGAAAGTTACAGGCTTCTCCTGACACAGTTCCTACATCTTAAAGGAACAGAAGTGCAGGACAGTTAGGCTATGAGGAAATCTGCAGCACAGCAAACACACCTCAAGTGCTATGAAGCTTTTGGAAAAGCTCATCTCTGCATCCTTACTTCCAAAATAATCTGTACTTTGTTTTGTAAGGAAATCGGGTTTAGCTGCCCCAGGGCTGGCCCTGCTCAGCCTCCCAGCAATCAGGGCCGGCTGTTGGGAGGGAGGGTGTGAGAAAGGGGCAGCACACCCGCAGATGTGTGCAGAGTCACTCTGCTTAGAAAGCACAAGAGCAGTGACTCGTGTAATGCCGGTAATTTAATCAGTTAACTCATGCCTGCAGAGCATGGATGGAGGGGATTGAAGAGCCATCGCAGTGCCGAGCAGCCCTCCCAGCTCTGCCAGCAACCCCAGTAGAGTGGGACAGGGAGGGAGCAGGCTGGGAAGGAAAGCAGGGAGAAAACTAGGTTTCATTAAAAAGACACCTCACGATGATGGTGGGATCTCGTTTTATTTAGAGTTCCAGTTCACTCTGCTCCGCCGTAGCAGCTGCCCCATCCCTGCAGCCCCAAATCTCTTTGCTCCAAGCTCTTCTTCACAACCCTGCTGGGAATCAGCAGTGACAAACATTCATTTTTGAATGTTACATCCTGGCTTCAACTCAGGAAAACTTGTAACTCCCTTGGATAAGGGATGTCCACTCCACCCCAATCCCTAACGCATGCAAGAGGAGAAACTACAGAACAATAGTGAGCACTTAACGATTCTGAACTTGCACTGTACTTCTCAGTCTGACCAAAATGAAACCACCAGCACCTTGTCTGTAGGCATGCATAAAGCAAATGTTCAAGGGCAGTGGCAATGCTACCCCAGCAGGTTGAGGTGGCTGCTGGGACCAGAAGTGCAGGGAGATCTCGGCTGAATAACCTCATCCTGGGGAGAGGGGAACCCTCCCAAACTGCAGAGCCCAGGAACATCTCAGTACCAGGGAAACTGGAGCAGGAGGGAGGTGAAGCCCAGGCAGGCTGCAACGAGCTTCAGAAAGGAGAAGAAAGGGAGAGAGGGGCAAATCAAGCAGGAGGTCTGCAAGCTTAGAACAACCGCAGACAAGCAACAGCTTCTCAACTAGTTCATTAAGCTGATTCAGTGTTGAGAAATCCCTCATCCTACGTTACTCCAGCCAGGAGAGCAGGACCCACAACGCCCAGGAAGGCAGCCAGTGAAAGCTGAGGAAGCAGCAGCTGGAAGGGAAGGGAAGCATCAGCTGCTGAAACACAAAAAAAGCAGGTTGGCTGGGCCAAGCCCTGCCTGGGGACAGCCGCAGCCAGGAGCAGGGCAGAGGGAGACACGCCATGCAAACGGTGTTTTTCAGGAGCTGGGAGGCAAACACAGCAGGCAGGGCAGCCTGTCCAGGGCTGCTCCCCAGGGACCAACCCTGCAAGCTGCCGGGAAGTAAATCCCATTGCAAAATCCCACCGGATGGGAGCATGCAAAGGACTGCAGATGAAAGGACTATAAATAATCATCATAATCAGAGCCGACCACAGAAGTCCCAGGACGAGAACATTTTCTTTTCACTCAGTCAAGCAGTCCCACTTAACACTGTGATACCGAGAAGCATCTGATGGTACTTTTTCCAGAAGGGACTGATTTTTCATTCCACTAATCTCTGTAAGAGATACTCCCAATGCAATCTGAGCCTTTCAAAGCATGTGGCTTATACTCCACAACCTGGTAAGCACAGCATAAGAAAGCACCAAGAAAACAGCCTGTTTATCCCTCTTCAAGAGGTCTAAGGCAACAATTTGCTTAAAGATTCCAAGACACACTATTTTTTAATTCAAAGATTAGAAAGATTCACCTTTCTGAAACAAAATATACAGGGAAGGGAAAGAATATATTTATGAAAAGGCAAAAAGCAACCTGTTCAGCATCCCTGGTATTTTCCCCACCACCAAAATAAACCCAAACCGGCCAAAGTGCAACACACTGCAAAAGCAATGGCTCACGGAGTTGGGAACAAGGTTTTTTTCTGATGCTGAGTGGGCTGAGCTATAAAGCGGACCTCAAAAAAAAACAACCTTTCAAGATAAAAGCAGAGTACTTAAAACTAGGCTGGTGCCAACCACAAACTCCACAGCACTCCCTCAGCCTTGAAGCACCCGAAGGAACGAGCATTCTGGGCAACCCACTGGCAAGCCAAGGGCTACCACATACAGCCAGCCACTGCCCACTTCAACACATATGTGAAGAACCCCTGTTATCCAGCAGGTTTTGATGTTGAGTAGGTTTTAGGGAGTTTGGGGTGGTTTTTAAGAGGTGATCTTTCCATTACAAAGAATTAAGAGCAATGCAAGGGTAGTCTTCCTCCTTTCCACTTCAGGCCACAAGTAGGGGCCAGGTGCCACTCCTGAAGCCGCTTAACAGTTCTGCATCCTGATCGTCCCCCAGGAGCACCTCAGGCCCCCAAGGATGAATTAGACATTTACCTTGTCCTCCTGCAAAACACAGGACCCACTACAATGCCAAGTCAGGTAAGCAGCTCTCCAAATACACCAAAGTCTACAAGAGAAACAACAACATTACAGAATGCTGAGCTGAGAACACATAAACCCTGTGTCTTTGCAAGATCTCAATATATCATCTCTACAAACACCTTAAAAGTCTTTCCCTTCCCCCACAAAAACACCAAACCCCCAAACCAACTGGACAAATAAGCCCTCAAGTTCCCTGGAAGCGTACCTCCCATGTACAAGATGGTACTAGCTTGCCTACCGAAGGGAATAAAAAAGTCCAATAATAGTTTTTGGATACTATTTCTAAAAGAGGAAATTTTGAAATTCTCCATTGCTGAACACAGCTGTGTTGTGTCAGAACTGCAGGCATGATTACCACTGGAAACAGCTCTTTGATGACTATCACACAGGAATATCTAAAACAAGTAGAAGCATGGAAACAAAAACTGTTTTGCCACCCAGTTTCAAAACAAAATGCTGAAGATCACTGAATAATATATTAATGGGGTTGGTTGGGGTTTGGGGGGTTTTTTTGGTAAAAGATCTCCCAAATAGGGCTGGACCGGTAGAAAAAAAAGATTAAAGACTGAGGAGTTGCTTTATTTAAAATTTAAATAAAATTATCTTGCCATTTCATATCCTTTTACAGTTGATGAGTTTTCCAAGCTTCTACGTGAGAAAAATTCCTAGAAATCATTAAGTTTTATCTCAAAAGTACCTAAAACTCCACCAAGGTTAACAGCAGTTTGCACCTCCAATTGGCAGGCTACAAAAGGCAGCTTCTCTTCTTCAGTACTCCTGGTCCTATTTGACAACTGCACATGTCTACCAGCAGCAGCTCTCTAATCTCACAGCACAGTTGCTTCATTAGCAGCTGTCCTGAAGCTCTCATCAATGCTGGTGTGATAGCCAACAGCACCAGCACACTGTTAAAATCCGACATTACTCGAGGAATACTATGGACAATAAGAGCAATCCCAAGTACATCCTTTGGAAATGGCTAATCCTAACATTACAAAGAGTTCCAAACACAGCTGGGCGATGTCACATTGTCAACACAAGCAGCCACACTCATCCCTCATTTAAAGCCTGTAAAGTGTGATTTGAGACGCGCAGGGCTACTCAGTACCTGGGGGGGGAAAAACAATATATTCCTTTTTGTGTGGTGGGACAACAGACCCAGCAAGATTCCTGCGATTTACTGGGAAACTATTAAACTCATGTTATTTTCTAATCAAAACGCACTGTGGTAGCCACCAATAAGCAAGATCTCACAGTTAAGAGACGTGTAAAAGCAGGCTGATATGGTTCTTCCCAGACAGGAGCTCACATGGAGGGAGGCAGACCCTGGCTGAGCTTCCAAAGGTTATTACAGACCAGACACAGTGATGCAAGTTGCTCAGTTTGACACACCAGACCTCATATCCCACAGGTACAAGACAGAGGCACACAGTGATCCTGCAGGAAAATAGCACGCCCTCCCCAGTGGTGGCAAATGATGAATTAAGGCCCCAGGACACAAGCAGGAGGTCTCAGCCTGACAGAAGTTTTACAATTAAGGACAATGCTCATGGTTCTGTTTTTAAGAATGATGGTGAACTCAAGGTTCGAATTTCCCATCCCATCCATCTGCGCTGGAAATTCTTTTCTCTTCGTGTTGTTTGCAGAGCAATCATGTTTTTCATTTCCGTGGGAAGCAGCAGCCTGGGATTTTCACTTGTAGGCTCAGAGAGCCCAGGAGAGCCTCCTGAAGCCTCAGGCTACAAGAGAAATGCTACCTAATAAGCCAGAAGTTTTTCAGCACGCTAACAATTCTGAGCAGCAAACAGTTTCCAAGGTTTAAGCCTACAGAAGGAACTATTTGAGTGTTTGAAAACCAGCGATTAATCCTTCTACTAACTCAGGGCAAGCACCACAAATAGCAGCTGGTTTTGCAGCAAAATACCACGCGGTTCCAACTCTCTCCACCTCCCAAAACATGCACTCTCCCTTGTATAGTATTCCCAAAGGCGTCACGCAGTGGCATCAGCATCCCAAGGCAGAGCAGGAGAAAACCTGGGAATTTAAAGGGTATGCAGGAAGCAATAAAGAGCTTTAAAGCCCCTTTACATAACTTCATTGAACAACTGCTGGCCATTAAAAGCCCTGATCTCTTCACTGCTCGTGTTGAAACCTGCAAAATGTAAATCAAGCCTTTTGGAGGCCAACTAAAATAGAGTCACCCCCAGGGCTCCACAAATACCACGGCGAAGCCGCTGCGGGCGCAGGGCCGGCCCTTCCCAACCTGGGCTCCACACGCCTGTGAGGGCTTCCCGACACACCCCAAAACACCAGCCTGGGCGCCGGAAAAGCTCCCTCGACGCCTTAATTACCATTTCTCCGAGTTTTTAAATTGCAGCTACGCCAGGTAGAGCTTCACGTGCGTACATCCTGCCTGCAGCACGGTGGTTCCCTAAGGTAGGCAGTGAACCGCAGTCTCGTAAAGTTTTAATGGGATAACCGGCAAACCAAGGGCATTGCTCCACTGAATGAAACAAAGCAACTGCATCCCGGTGGTATAAGCTACCTACTTGATTTAAGGCACATTTTATAGCCCTCCCTTCTGAGAAAAAAAAAAAAAAAAGCTAGTTTTCTGTACTAGCTCAAAAAAAAAAAAAAGTCTCCTCTGCTACAAACAACAAGCAAATCAAGCCAGGGCTGAGCATAAGAACTGGCACCTCGCCTGTGTTTCCTTGCAAATGCCTTCAAATGGCAGTCATGCCCCAAACCATGCTTCCAGACAAAGTATATATAACCAGGCATCATCACTCTCCTCAAAGCCAAATAAAGGACTGAGTGGGTAGAGAAGGGGGAGGTGAAGGAGACAGGCAGCCCATTTCTCCAACAACAAATAGCTTCACAGGTTTTTCTTTATTTTATACACACAAGACACCACCCAGCTCAGCAACATGGGTTTCTAGGCTGGTCTACTTTAGGGATTTCAGGAGCCAACACACTTTTAACACAGGCAACCAGCAATTTCATCTCTCCCCTTGTGAAAGGCAAGCTAGCAGAGGGCTGCTTCCAGGACTGAACACCAGCTCCTCTTCCCAGGCAATGAGAGAAGAGGTTGGAATGGTCTTTCCTGCTACAGATGGTCCTGGATTCAGAGCTGAGGCCACCAGCACCATCAGTCAAGCACATCTCCTGGGCACTGTCCCCACTGACATGCAGCGGGCAGTCACCCACACTGGGAATGCCAGGTCAGACCGCTCCCGGCTCGCAGGCTGCGGATAAAAGCACGGCTGCTCTCAGTGGAGATGGGGTCACCCCAGCACAGAACAGCCACCAGCATGCTGAGGACGCTGCCTCTTTGTCCGAGGAACAAAACACTGGGATCACGAAAGCTGAAATCGAGCACATCCAGCCAGAGGGTAAAAGTGGTGGGGAAAAATGAGAGGTGGCTCTAGAGGGGCCAGTTGGGAAGGGAATGTGAAGGCACACACAGAAGTGGATAAAAAAAAAGTGTAGAAAGAGTAGAAACAGCACACAGAAATTAGAGCTGCAGAAAGAAAAAGTGAGAAACTGCTCTGGAAAATTATACAGCATCTGAAAAAAATGCAAACCTTTGCCCACCAAAAGTACTCCATGTACCTCCATGCTGTTTCTTTTCCTCTTCTTCCATGTTCTAAGGAGCATCTTTAACACATGGCTTTGTTTTGGTGTGTTAGGGGTCTAAACAGCAAAGCTGTGCTCAAAGTGTGGAGAGATGCCAGAACTATCCCAATGCTCCCAGGACAGGCAAACAGCACACACTGTAAAAATAATGTGACTTCACCAAAAAAAAAAAAAAAAGGCAGAAAACTAACTACATACAGTAATGCCTTGGCTTTCATCTTCTACTTGGGGCACTGCTGCCCCAAAGTCCCCTATTCAGGAATACATGGGAACACAGCAGGAGGGCAGCATTGGAGGAAAAAAGTGACTGGCTGGGTCAAGTCTAAATCAGAAATGATTCAACTTGAGGAACTGTAAAATGGGATAAGCCAAGGGATACTTTTGAGAAAAGTGGAAGAAGGGACATAGCGGTGCTCCCCCCTCCTCTCATCCACTAACCTGATTATCCAGACACCACCCTGTGAACGGGTTCAGCTCCCCCCTTCTCCTGATTTACAGCTGCAAACTCATGTCTCTAGGCCTCTTGCGGGGGGACTCTTACTCAGGGGGTCTTAATACCCTCTAGTACAAAGAGAAACAGCTTTTATAACTCCAGATGTTCCTGGTGCAGGGACTGGTAATTACCCCAGTTCCCCTCTCCACAGGGAGCACCTTCATTTCTGGGCACATATTTCCTTTCCAAGCAATTCCGAGGATCCAAGCCTTTAAGTCTCAGCAGTAGTGATATGTGTTGTACTTTCTGTATCAGGCTATTTGCTGGCATCCAGTCTCAAAACTAAAGGTTTCTGAATCTTCTTACAACTCCCAGTTTAAAACAAGTTTAAAGAAACCCACATTCCCATGCTGGCAGCAGACCCACAGCTCTTACTGACCTTTCGCAGGCTCCTCTGAAATGTTGAGACTGTTCTATGCGGACTGAACATCGCTGGATGTTAATCAAGACATCTCAGCCAGCCAAAAACCTCAGCACAGAGCAGCATGCGCACACTAACACTGCTGGTCCCGAATGGGTGCAATGCAGCATGACCACTCAGGACACCAATGCTTCTAGAAATGAAGGTGACTGCAGCATCAAACAAGGATACGGGTCTGAGCACAGAGCTTAATCCTCGAAGACCAGGCACAACTGACTGCATAGAAGGGCTTTGTGTCCCAGAATGCCTTTATGTCCTACTAAGTACATAAACACTTGTCAAGCTCTTTGCCTCCTTCTCTTAGTGATGTCAATAATTAAGTGTCCCAAAGACCATGGTGCCCGTGGGCACCCAACAGCTCACGCAAAGAAAGATGGTTTGACGTCACAGAAGTAGAGCAGAACAACGCTGCAAAAGAGTTCGGGGCACTTCAGTCTAAAACTGTACTTTCAGTACTTGACAGCTCTTCAACTTGCCATGAACTCAGCAACATATATAGAGTTGTACAGGAATATTTACAGCATGTGCACAGAGAGCTTAAAGGTCCGCTGTTAGTCATCGTAAAACTAACTCCTGCCAGCACCACCATGCCCACAGCAAGCTTCTAATTCTTAAAAGGCTTTACACTACAAACACCTCACCCAAAAACCTAACTGGGAAAAAACAGGTTAAAAAAAATCCCCCTCAAATATGTGGAAGTCAGCCAGGTAGCTTTGCTTAAAAGTTGTACTCTAGTCGAAAAACAAGGTAGAGCCAATTCACAAAGCTACAAGAGCCCGCAAACAAATCCAGAACCCAAGGGACTGTGTGGCAATACTACAATATTTCAATGATGCAATTTTTTCATCAAAGAACTGTGCATATTTCTTCAAAGCCCATGACACAGCATGATGTTTGCTCCAGTACACTGGAAAAATACTGCTGTTTTTCAAAGAACACCCATACACACACAGGTGCCCATAAGACAGCAGCAATACATATATGTCCATAAAATTTTGCCTTGATAACGAGAATTATGATTTCTATTAAAAAAGAATTTGAGATCAAATCTCAGCTTACCAGTTTTTCCAGGAGTCCTGAATAAAACATTCCCATTGTACAAAGAAACAAAGAAAAGAAGATAACAAGGTTTTAATAACTATCTCCCCTTATCTGATCAACAAGACATACTTACACGGTATATTTATTTTGAAGCTCCTAACACAAAGAAACACTTCAGGGCAGTGAGGCACTCCAGGCTACCGGGGCACATCAGTGTGGTCACCAGGTGACCCCGGGTACAGGGCACAATGTCATCATCTCCATCTCACCAACGCAGGTGGGAGCTTTCATACAACCTGTCCTCAGGTTGTGAAACCCAAGACCCAGCTCCCCAAGCCCTAACGTAATTTTTTTCTCTGAACTATGTTATCAATGCTAAACTTAAGGCTCAACAGCTGCTCTTGATTAGAAGCTGTGAATGGTTGCAATGGGGCTTTCTTTAATTTTTCCTTGATTTAATGACATGAGGATATACGCTGTGGTTTCAACTTTCCATTGGCTGGCTCATCTTCTAGTTCTAAACCATTACCCCTTCTCCATGTCACAACAGCTTGAATAAATCAATGAAGAGAAGAAAAGAAAAGCTTGTCCACAAACCAAGGCAAAGGCTACAATACTTTATCCCAAAGGAATCTCTGGGAAGGTAAATTAATCAGAAAATCCACCTTCCTTTTTTGACTTGCTGTGATGGGTTCTTCAGCAATGCTGACTGCTGACACACCTAATCCACCCAGCAATTACAGGAAAACACTGCCCTGGGGATAAGAGGATACAGAGCAGATGTGCCCTCACACACATGCGATATTCCACAGTGCTCACCACTTTTCAAACCTACATCTCCCACCTGAACCACAAGCCTGCTGCCTGGAACACTCCAGGATCCAACCTGGGGCTTGGCAGTGCTGGGTTACGGGTTGAACTCGATGATCTTAAAAGTCTTGTCATAGAATCCTGGAATGGCCTGGGTTGGAAGGGACCTTAAAGCTCAACCAGTTTCACCCTCTGCCATGGGCAGGGACACCTTCCACTAGCCCAGGTTGCTCCAAGACCTGTCCAACCTGGCCTTGGACACTTCCAGGGATGCAGCAGCCACAGCTTCTCTGGGCAACCTGTGCCAGGGCCTCACCACCCTCACAGGGAAGAATTTTTTCCTGATACTATTCCAATCTAAATAACTTGATGATTCCTGGTGCATGGGGCAGCACATGATCACTGTGAGCTCACCACTGCCAACTGCCTCTGGCAGCACAGGCTGCTCCTCTCACAAATCAAGAGCACATCCAATGCAGACTGCAACGGAGCATTCCCTGTAATATTCATTGGAGAAGGCTGAAAATAAACTTTACCTAGCACTGTTGGGCATCTGTGAGTACACTATCAGCCAAGGGATGAAGAGCCAGTGCAGGGCCAGACCTTCAGCTGAGGGTACCCCTGACACAGCTCAGGGGTGCAGGAAGCATTGACTTAGACCACAGACTTAAAACACAGCTGGGGACCTGCAGAGCGAGGATCTGCTTACACCCCCTGAACCCTGTCCTGGAGGTGCCCCATGAATGGAGCTGCCACTCAGCACAGAATCACACAATGGGTCAGGCTGGAAGGGACCACAGTGGCTCATCTGCTCCCACCTCCCTGCTCCAGCAGGGTCATCCCAGAGTACAAGGCACAGGTTGTGTCCAGAGGGGTCTGGAATATCCCCAGGGAGGAGACTCCACACCCTCTCTGTCTCTGTTCCAGTGCTGGGTCACTGCACAGCAAAGTTCTTCCTCATGTTCAGGTGGAACTTCCTGGGCATCAGTTCCTGCCCATTGCCGGGCCCCCTAAGCAGAGCCTGGGCCGACCTCTGACACTTTCCCTTTGGATACCAATATACATTAATGAGATCCCCTCTCAGTGTCTCTTTTCGAGGCTGAGCAGCCCCAGCTCCCTCAGCCTTTCCTGCACCCAGAGATGCTCCATCCCTTCAGCATCCTCACAGCCTCTGCTGGACCCGCTCCAGGAGCTCTTGTCCCTCCTGTCCTGAGGAGCCCAGAGCTGGCCCCAGCACTGCAGATGTGCCTCACAGGGCTGGACAGAGGGGCAGGATCCCCCCCCTGACCTGCTGCCAGTGCTCTTCCTGATGCACCCCAGGATCCCATTGGCCTCCTTGGCCACAAGGGCACTTGTTTCGCTAATCTTTTAACGATTTTCTTAGTTCTAGACAGGATGAGAGCAGCTGGACTTCAGCTGTGATCTGGGAGAGAAAAGAGGAAAACCTACATTATCTTCTATTACAACTCCTCAGGCTGCCTACCTCCACTTCTTGGAAGTGGTTGGTACAACTGCAGGGGTGAGCACAGCAGCATTGTCTTGTTCACACTGTTTGCAAACGGATATCTTTTCTCCAAACCTGATGGGGCCATACAGCTTCTTCATAGTGCAGAAATGATATCACATGGGTGACTGAACAGGGGCCTGAAGTAGAGGAGCTGAATTCTTGAAGCTGATATAGTTTAATAATTCTGTCTCAAAATCGTTGAGAATGGTGAAACAGAATTATAACAGAATAATTA